>NW_019942919.1:168310-178925 GCF_002910315.2 Salvelinus sp. IW2-2015 | reverse complement strand
CTAACTTTGTATTATAGAAGCTTTCTGTAAGACTAAAGTTATATTCTACCCTGGCATAACATGGTTTATCTTAACACAGTAACCATCAATTCTATTTAATGACAATATCAATCAACTCCTCTAACCCCACTAGTCTCCACTAACCTCCACTAGTCTCAACTAGTCTCAACTAGTCTCCACTAATCCCCAATAGTCTCCACAACCTCCACTAGACTCCACTAACCTCCACTAGTCTCCACTAGACTCCACTAGTCTCCACTAGACTCACTAACTCCACAGTCTCCACAGACTCCACTAACCTCCACTAGTCTCCACTAGACTCCACTATCTCCACTAATCTCCACTAGTCTCCACTAGTCTCCACTAACCTCCACTAGTCTCCACTAGCCTCCACTAGTCTCACTAACCTCCACTCCCCTCCACTAACCTCCACTAGTCTCCACTAGCCTATACTTATCTCCACTAGTCTCTACTAGTCTCCACTAGCCTCCACTAGCCTCCACTAGTCTCCACTAACCTCCACTAGCCTCCACTAGTCTCCACTAACCTCCACTAACCTCCATAGTCTCCACTAGTCTCCACTAACCTCCACTAGTCTCCACTAACCTCCACTAGTCTCCCACTAACCTCCACTAACCTCCACTAGTCTCCACTAACCTCCACTAGTCTCCACTAACCTCCACTAGTCTCCACTAACCCCACTAGTCTCCACTAGTCTCCACTAACCTCCACTAAGCTCACTAGTCTCCACTAAGCTCTACTAGTCTCCACTGGACTCTACTAGTCTTGTAGAGGCAACACCCTGGGCGCCAGGCTAAGAAACAAACAAACCAGGAAGAGTGTGACCGTGCCCCAAATGGCACCCTATTCCCTATATAGTGTATTACTTTTAGTGCACTATGTAGGGAATAGGGTGCGATTTGGGACGCCAGTCCCCCAGACGTCTGCTTCTTAACTGCTGTGCTGATACTCCACCTGTCTGGTACACCAATGATTATTATATACACATGCGTGTGTTGAGGACTCCACTCGACACAGTAGCAATCATTCATTATATTACACATTCTGTAAATATATACAAACCTCCKACTTTTCAAGTCAACCCCATACATAAAGATCTTTAGAGTTCAATCATGTCAAACTCGTCTATCCTTCTATCAGCCACCGATCAAACAACCAAAGCAAAAAAGTCCGGTAAGCAGCCCCTTGTCCAGTAGAACACAGGCTTCTTGTGATACAGAAGTGAGCCAAAGGCTTGACGGACCACAAATGGACACTTGAGACTTTTTTTCTATTTATTGACAAATCAAAACCAAAGAAACTTTTTTCTGCACCTGTTCTACAACAAAACTGTTCTAAAGAGGAAGATAATTATAAATGTGAGCAGCGATGATGATGATGAAGAGGAAGAGGAGGAGGACAGACATCAGGGGGAACGGAGAAGTAGCTTTGTTCTGTTCTGATTGGTCAGGACATTTTAAGGGGAAGCAGGATGTGACTGAAAGGGTTTAAAACACGTGTGTGTGGGGGGAAACTACGCCGCTGAGCCAGCTGTCTCCTAAGGCAGAAGGACGTGTCTCTGAAAGTAGGAAGGTTGTCTTTAACGTGTGCCTATGCAGTTTTTCAAGAAAAATGGAAAAGAACAACGAAAACCTCATCAGCTACAAAACCAAAGATTCATAATTATTCCTACAGAAGTTTTCCTCCAAAAAGTTTATTTTCCTGACAATGTCGACCATACATACAGCCACATACGTATACATGCATGCATACTGTATAGCTAGCACTACCCAGTACATGYATGTATRKTAGTACATGTATGTATGATTTTAAGGGTACGCTCCTTCTTCAACATGACACTGTGTGATTCAGTAGGTACGATACATCCTCTCCATCACTCCCTTTCACTGGACACTGACTACCTCGGGTTCTCCGTCTGTCCACTCCACTAGGGAACATCATGCCCGGAGGATTCAGGTGTATCTGTCMCTGCAGTCTGTAGAGAAACATGATTCTGTGAAACTATGTGAAACTACAGTACACACCAAAGATAACTGGTGTACAGCACAMCCAYAATCYTTCCAGYTCCACTAACTACCGTGCTGTTGTACTCAGACTCACATGGTGGTAGACTACACACATCTCTGTCTGTCGAGCTGTCTCTCTCTATCTTTCATCTATTCACCTCACTCTCCAGTCCACTGCTGAATCACAGCGTCCGTGTTAGTGAAGGAGGGTACAGTAGGGRACAGAGGGGTTGGGTGCTCATAGGCACATCCTGTATGACTTCAGTTCTTTTTGGGGAAAACAAACTCTACTACTCCACACGTTCACAATAAGCAAAACCAAAAATACAAAACAGACTAGTAGTTCAACCTTTTGAGAGAAACTGCTCAAATATCGGTCAAATAGCTTTATCCTTTTCTGGTTGTCTCTCTGTGAGGCTTCTAGTACAAAGATGCTCCGCCACGGCCCTAGTCCTCTTGGTCCTGGTCCTAGCCCTGGTCCTAGTCCTCTTGGTCCTGGTCCTAGCCCTGGTCCTAGTCCTCTTGGTCCTGGTTCTAGCCCTGGTCCTAGTCCTCTTGGTCCTGGTCCTAGCCCTGGTCTTGAGACTTGGAGCCTGGTGGAGTCCACTTTCATACTCAGTCTGGTCTTGAGGAACATGTACCAACCATGGGTATGAAACTAAAATCCAAAGAGGTTTTCATTGCTTGTCTTTAGTGCTTACGTTTGTTTGCCAATGCCTAATGTACAATTATGTTGTCTTTCCTAGGTTTATGTAATATATGATTTTATTTATGTAATTTATAATTGTTTTAATTAATTGAGAATTCATTTAAAATTGCCAAATCTCACTTGGAACCCTTTTACCCTGATACGTTTGCCAAAGTTTACATTGTTTGTCCTGTTTTTTGTTGATGATACTGTCAAACTATTTATGAGGTGTGTTAGTACACATGATAGTTTTTTACTTAATTATTTAATGTTATTTAATTAGATGTAATTTTTGGGGGGGATGAATATTTATGGGTATTTAAGAGAGTTAGAGAATCAAAGATGCAGTGCTTATGKCCTACCCACGTTAATTTATTATTAGTAAGTTTACTTTAAAAAGCAACAGAGGGTGTTCAATTGTTTTGTGAATAATGACAGAACAATGTTTTTTTTAAATTTAGTAATGTCAGGGTAGTTGTAATAATGAATGTCGCCATTATATTATTATAAACACATTTAGTTAAATCTTTTTCCCGAATATAGATTTCTTTTCATTAACTTCATTCTTCCTGATGAAAACAATCTGTTGATTTAAAAGATAATGAATGAGCACTGCATTGTATTTTTTCCTTCTGTGATTTATTATTAATTCATTTATTTTGTTTTTCATTTGCGAGACCTTTGCATTCTTTTGTTTTCCAGTGATGGACGAGCAATGAATTTCAGACTGATGTTTGTGCCACTGATAGGGGAGGGTCACACGTTGATTGAGACAAGTCAGACTCACCAAGTCAGACTCACCAAGTCAGACTCACCAAAGATAACTGGAACACTTGAGAGGTTGGTCGTTGTTTCACTTGATAGAGAAGGAAAACAGAGGATTCCCTTAAACTAGCTGCTTCCAAGACTGACTTGTGTAAAAAAACAAAAAACGATTTCTATTTCTATAGTGAGAACCAAAGAGGCTACCTCACTGACCTTTCCATTTGTCATTTTAATCGTGTTGATGAAACCAAAGATACCAAAGATTTGTTTTCTGTAGTACGGTCTGCGCTTGGCCCATGCTTTCATTTTGATATTATCTCTCTCTCTCTTTCTCCTTCCCTCTCCATTCTCCTTCCCTCTCCTTTCTCCTTCCCTCTCCATTCTCCTTCCCTCTCCTTTCTCTTGCTCTCTCGAACACATGCCTTCTCCTCCCCTAAAATAATAGGGACGAAGGGGGAAGTGTTAGGGTTAGGGAAGGTGAGGGTGTGTGTTAGGGTTAGGGAAGGTGAGGGTGTGTGTTAGGGTTAGGGAAGGTGAGGGTGTGTGTTAGGGGTTTCAGAAAGCCCTTCACCAGATCACAGTACACATTGTGTCCAAACCACACATTGAGTTGTTGAGACAAACCCCCAAGTCAACGCCATCTTTACACTGAAGCATTGAGACAACCTAGAGGCTGGATAAAATACATCCACATACTTTATATAAAGAACATATATATATACTAATATAATTCCCAGACATCTAGGGATTAACTTTTCTCCTTGATTTCTTTTTTCTTTTTTCTTTTTTTTATGTAACGATCAAACAAGCAGTGCCGGGAAAAACAAACGTTTTTAGAAATCTACAAACACAGGAGAGTCAGAATGATTAGCCCCCCCCAAAAAACACAGTGTCCATCTTATCAAACTGACATTATAGAATCTGTATTTTTACTAGTGCCTGTGCAAAGTAGGCTACAGTCCATACATTTGAAAATGCTTCCCTCAATCTCCCCCAAGTATCACTCCTTAACAATCAGACTTAATGGAAATAAAGCAATGGACAATATACTGTAAATGGACTTCAAAAACCACAATCCTCCTCCCTGCCTATTGGTCCAGTGCAACGTTGTGATTTAAACCAAACCAAACCAAAGAAACCTCAACACAAAGAAACCAAAAAGGCACTGGTGAAAGGCCTCTCTGAAAGACACATAACCCTGATACATTCTGGTTCAAACAAAACAGAACAGCTGTAATCGTTATAATAGCAGTAGTGTACTCCTYGGGACTAATGCTGTGTTCGTAACCAAGTGGGAGGTGGGAATATGCCAGTTGTGAAGTCGTAAATACCAGTTGGATGTATTCACGTGCTTTGAACTCGTTGAGAAACGCAGATTGGTCAACAAGCTACTTAACCCATGAACTAAAAGTACAGCTATCATGCTCGTTAACAAATTATAGTGTYCACAAACCATATGAATAGATWRCTTTTTATAAATAATGTTTTGTTGTTGCATTTAACTGCTGGAAATGCTGTTATAGAGGCCATTCTCTTAGTAGGGAGCCACTGGGACTCCMGASTGGCTCAGTGGTCTAAGGCACTGCATCTCAGTGCTAGAGGCATCACTACAGACACCCTGGTTCAAATCCAGGCTGTATCACAACCGACTGTGATTGAGGGTCCCATARGGGCGGCGCACAATTGGCCCAGCGTCGTCCGGGTTTGCCCGGTGTAGGCCGTCATTGTAAATAAGAATTTGTTCTTAACTGACTTGCCTGGTTAAATAAAGGATAMATACATTTATATATACATTAAAATACATTAAAGGATAAATACATTTATACATTTATCCTAGGTGATGTCAAAGGTCAGCATGTGGGAGAAGTGGGAGGGACGAGTTTCCCACTAGTAATTACCAGCTGGAGGGGTCTTCAATGGGATTTTTCCCAGTTACATGTGAGAAATTCATACTTCCCACTTGGTTACGAACACATCATTATACTCATCTAGCTCCTGTTTGGAAAGGTAATATGGAGTTGAAATGAGAGAGAGAGAGAGAGAGAGAGAGAAATAATGTTGGATCTAGTGGGAACTTGGGACTTGGGTCATTTATGAAAGTACGGGAGTTCATCACGTGTTGCCACGTT
This sequence comes from Salvelinus sp. IW2-2015, assembly GCF_002910315.2. Lineage (NCBI taxonomy): Eukaryota > Metazoa > Chordata > Actinopteri > Salmoniformes > Salmonidae > Salvelinus > Salvelinus sp. IW2-2015. Next base: position 173,316 of record NW_019942919.1, on the reverse strand, counting down.
CATCTATGTGTAGCCTATACAAATTAGCATATAATACATTATACAAATATACTTAAGATATGGGAGTGGCAACAGTTGATGTGAGACTCCTGGAACCATAGGACAATACTGACTCCAATGAATTCTCTCTCTAGAGCTGATATGATAGGCTTTTAGGCCTATATTACTAATAGGGTTAAAGGCCTATATTACTAATAGGGTTAGAGTCCTATATTACTAATAGGGTTAAAGGCCTATATTACTAATAGGGTATAGGAGTCCTACACTTACTAATCAGGGTTTAAGCCTATATTCCCCAATAGGTTCTGAGAAGGCTATATTATCACGTTAAATATCATTTACTTATAGGTAGTTCAAGACGAGAGTCGTATGATCAAATTCTGACCAGTGTTAGAATATAGAAGTGTGCTGATTAGTCGAGTACGCTTTTGAGTATTTACTCAATAGGGTTAGAGGCCTATATTACTGAATCTAGGGTTAAAGGCCTATATTATAAATGGGTTAGAGTCCTATATTACTAATGGGTTAAGGCTATATTACTAATAGGGTTAAAGGCCTATATTACTAATAGGGTTAGAGTCATATATTACTAATAGGGTTAAGGCCTTTATTACTAAATAGGGTTAAAGGCTATATTAACTAATAGGGTTAGAGCCTATCATTGACTAAATAGGGTTAGAGGCCTACATTCTAATGGTGATAGAAGGCCTATATTCAGCCAGCTATATTACTTTTCCACTGGGGCTGCTTTAACAAAGACGTAAACAGCGCTTTTGTTGCAAAGTATGAGATAACCATGGGACGAGTGCCTTGCTTGAACCAAAGAAAAGTGTAGGCCTCTCTGTACTTACCTCAGCTTCTAGCCGGCCGTCACGTTGTTGACTAGTGGACAATGTATTAGTCTGGCTCTGTGGTGCTTTGCAATGCAATCACTRAGCAAACAACTACGAGAAATGATACCAAAGGCTTTCCAAATATATMTGTTTCCTCTCCTCTTCTTATTCTACCAAATGGTTGCAAAGCTTTACATTTAATTTTTTTTWAATTAAAAATGAAATGTTGTGGCATGTTAACAGCGCAGACCGTGCTCTCCTTAATGTTCTCAGATATACCTCAGAGATACTAGTGGTTAGGGTAATGTTATTCTAGCGTATGTAATAAATTATTATTTTGGTAACTGTGACTTTACGAGACAAACCAAAAAAAAATCTTTATACATTTTAAGTTGTGATTTCTGTAATAGTTGAAGAGGTGCGCTTACCAAAAACAAATGCTTGTCTTTTTGTGGTTTGAGTTTTTAATTGTTTCTGGTTTTATTTTTTGTTGTTGGAGTGGCTCCGGTTATTCACTCAGCTTTCTGGAATGAGGATAGTTGCAGATTAAGCCCACAGTTTACATGTTACAATGAAAAAAAAGAAAAAAAAAGACTAAAAAAAAGATTAAAAACCCCCCCTTGTTCTTCTGTTCTAGTTTCTGACCACCATTTTGTAAATGTTTCCTTCTTTGTCTTATGACCTAGTTTCTGACCACCATTTTGTAAATGTTTCATATACCCCTTCTACGCTATAAATATCCTGCACAAATATCCATTTATCCTCTTCACTCTCAGAATGAACCCACTGATATTATTATGCTTTTTATCTACTGACTTGAAATCGCAGGCACCATTTTCAGTGTCATAACGAAATCAGTTGTATTAGTGTGATAAATTATGTAAGGCTTTCGTGGCTGTATAGTTATATCATAGTGAGACTGTCTTGTGTGTGAAGTATTGGTGTTGATGTAAAGATCAGGTATGATTACTTAAATGATATTACACCGACCTATTCTTTAATCTGTACTAGCAGAGTGTAATTAGGCTATTTGGACCAATCAAATGTAACAATGCCCACCCTCCATGACCCTCACACAAAGTCGAAATAGAACAAATCCACCCAGCCTGGCACCACATTTCATTTTATTGGCAGGTAAGATGTTTCGCCTCTGTTTCTTTATGACCTATTCTTCTGTGTTGAAGTGTAGCATTATGTTTAGCAACTGCCAAACAACAGTGCTATAGCCCAGATTTTATGCATGAGTATATTTACAATTAGCTAGCAGTGTAATGCATTGTGACTTCATTACTTTTTAAGTTCAGAATCCGTACCACTCTATGGGCTGCATGTGGTTGCTGAGAGTGTGGCTCAGTTGTGTATATATTGGCCCTCCACTGTCATAGTGCACCCTCTGGGTAATAAGTGAATTAGCTGAAGGGTCCGTATTCCCGAGTAGAAGGTTATGAACACAAGGCTAACTGTTAACATACTGCACAAGGCTAGCACAAGGCTAGCACAAGGCTAACTGTTAACATACTGCACAAGAGTGACAGATGAGATATAAATAGAATGAGTAAAAATAAAATAAAACTGTTCTGAGGCCTATTTGAGACAGTAGTCCACAACTTTGACATAGCCTTCGTATAGTAACTTACACAGCGCAGAATTTGACATCGATGGACAAACCATGTAGTATTTAATCAACCACAATAGACCTGAAAACACAGTACAATAAATCATCTTTCAAAGAATATTAGTGAAAAGGCCTCAACTTAATGATGTCACAGAAGGTACTGTGCCTGACAATCTATGCCTCTCTTTTACCTTCCACTTAGCAAACAAATTAAACCCAATTATTAGACAGCAGCATCCAATCAGTGTCTGATGAAAATACAACAAATGAGTTTAGGATGAAGTGATTGTACAGTACTCTGGTCCTCACTGGGTTAATCATTTATCATAAAAAAAATAAAAAAAACACACATAAAGAGATCTACGGAAACGCCACTAGCCTGTGAAGGGTCAGACGGTCTGACGACCACAGGGGGTCAGAGGTCAGAGGTCAGTGTGACGATAACCAAATTAAACTCGATGAATCAAATCACTCATTCATTTAGTAGAACATGAGAATATTGAACAATAACTTTTCACTTTGATCCATCAATCTTACTCTCCACAGTTGGATTCTCTTTATGTATCTATGCTTGACGGAACATAACATACTGTACATTGGCTCGGTAAGGGTCTTATATAAGCCCTTTCACACAACTGAGCCGAGCCGAACTGAGCCGAACTGAGCCGAGCTGTACTGACCTGGTTTGTTCAGGTCGGCATGATAGTGTGAAAAGGCTACTTAGAGAGGAGTGTGTTTAAACCAAAATGCAGGGGGTGGTGTTACAATCTGATGATATCAGTAAATTACACCTGGAAAGGATGACCTCACAGGAAGTGGTTGAGAAGCCTGRTTCCAGATCTGTTTGTGACAACCACCATAGGCGTTAGATATACCGCACAAACAGATCTGAGATCAGGCTAGACTGTGTGTGGTAGTGGTTGAATATTCTAAGCAAAAGCTTCATTCCAAAGATGAAAACAAAGCCAATATTGCTGTCTATCCCAAAGAACAATTATACATTTACCATTTTCTGTAGATTTTTTACTGATTTGTTTCTGTTTTTGTTTTTGTAAAAGAAAAACATGATTTTTTTCATTTTCTTTCTTTTCATTAGTTGGAACACAAATGGGAGCTGGTATTAAAAGTGTGGTGTTGTAATGGAATCGTATGGATAACCTATTGATAAGCAATTCAATTATGATCAAAATGAAGGAAATATTCAGAGTTAATGTTGTTTCGCTTACCCTGTCTGTGTAAAGACAAAATAAACCCTGTCTGTGTAAAGACAAAATAAACCCTGTCTGTGTAAAGACAAAATACATTTGTCCTCATGACTTGAAAACCCCCMAAAAATATTTTTCAGATGAAAACGATTGTATAAATGTTTTTGTTCCATGTCTCAAATAGACTGAAATGTTGTAGTTCTGCAATGTATTTCTTAAAACAAGGAGGGAAAATAAGACCATTTAAAATAATTCATTCGTTTTCTTTCTTTCCTTTGAATTGAATCCTTTTGAACAAAGGGATAGTAACAACGTATCRGGCCTGAACCACTGGGCCACCGTAGAACAATGAAACTGCTTTCAAACACACATCACTCACTTCACCTGTGTCAATGAGACCACAGCATTTATAATAATCTGGTGCCGTGACACTGACAGATTGCTGGGTAGTGAGTGTCCTAYTACTGCCTAATATTGCTAGAAGTGATGTCTGTAGTGGGAACTAGAGACTGGAGTCTGTGATCTCAAATCCATGCCCCTTTGAAACAGTGTGTTCTAATGTAAAGCAACAACTAATGTGTAGCATAAATGTGCATTGACAGGGTAATATTTTGTTATACTGTATACATAAATCTTTATTTTACCAGGTAAGACTGAGATGAGTCGATGTGATGAATACCAATACCAATACCAACACCAACAACAACAACAAAAAAGATAACACTTACATACATTATGGCTAAATCCCCGAGCTGACAAGGTACAAATCTGTCGTTCTGCCCCCTGAACAAGGCAGTTAACCCACTGTTCCCCGGTAGGCCGTCATTGAAAATAAGAATTTGTTCTTAACTGACTTGCCTAGTTAAATAAAGGTTAAAAAAATTTATACAAAAAAAATCATATGGAACCAGTCTGGAAGGTAACAGTACAGCTATTGTCACATTAACCTACAGATAGACATCATTAACCTACAGATACACATTATTAACATACAGATACACATTAACCTACAGATACACATTATTAACCTACAGATACACATTATTAACCTACAGATACACATTATTCACCTACAGATACACATCATTAACCTACAGATACACATTAACACATTAACCTACAGATACACATTATTAACCTACAGATACACATTAACCTACAGATACACATTAACCTACAGATACACATTAACCTACAGATACACATTAACCTACAGATACACATTAACCATTCACTCCAACCCTAATATAGTGCACCTGATTCTAATAATTAGCTGGTTGGTAAACTGAACCAGGTTAGTTACAACTGGGGTTGAAGTTAAAACCTACAGGAGGGTATCTCTCCAGGAACAGG
>NW_019942919.1:152997-162914 GCF_002910315.2 Salvelinus sp. IW2-2015 | reverse complement strand
TACCTCATATCCAATCCCAACACCAACAACCAACACACCAAAAAAAGATAACACTTACATACATTATGGCTAAATCCCCGAGCTGACAAGGTACAAATCTGTCGTTCTGCCCTTGAACAAGGCAGTTATAACCCACTGTTCCCCGCGTAGGCCGTCATTGAAAATAAAATTTGTTCTTAACTGACTGTGCCTAGTTAATAAAGGTAAAAAATGTAAATACAAAAAAATCATATGGAACCAGTCTGGAAGGTAACAGTACAGCTATTGTCACATTAACCTACAGATAGACATCATTAACCTACAGATACATATTACATATAACTTATTAACCTAAGATACACATTATTAACCTACAGATACACATTAATACTACCTGATACAGATACCACATTCATTAACCTACAGATACACATTAACACATTTAACCTACAGATACAATTAACCTACAGATACACATTAACCTACAGATACACATTAACCATTCACTCCAACCCTAATAGTTGCACCTGATTCTAATAATTAGCTGGTGTTTAAACTGAACCAGGTTAGTTACAACTGGGGTTGAAGTTAAAACCTACAGGAGGGTATCTCTCCAGGAACAGGGTTGAGTGAAAACCTACCGGAGGGTTCTCTCCAGGAACGGGTTGGAGTGAAAACCTACAGGAGGGTTTCTCTCCAGGAACAGGGTTGGAGTTAAACCTACAGGAGGGTTTCTCTCCAGGACAGGGTTGGAGTTTAAACCTACAGGAGGGTATCACTCCAGAACAGGGTTGGAGTGTAAACCTACAGAGGGTATCTCTCCAGAACAGGGTTGGTGTTAAAACCTACAGGAGGTATCTACTCAACAACATTGTTGGAGTTAAAACCTATACAGGAGGGTCTCTCTCTAGGAACAGGGTTGTAGTTAAAACCTACAGTGGGGTATCTCTCCAGGAACAGGGTTGGTGTTTAAACCTACAGGAGGGTATCACTCCAGGAACAGGGTTGGAGTGTAAAACCTACAGGAAGTATCTCTCCAGGAACAGGTTGGTGTTAAAACCTACAGATGGGTCGTATCCACTCCTCAACATCTCCAACAACATTGTTGGAGTTAAAACCTACAGGAGGGTATCTCTCCAGGAACAGCATCTCTCCAGGAATAGGGTTGGCGTTAAAAGTGACTTACAGTCGTGTGCATAGATTTTATATATGGGTAGTCCTGCGAATCAAACCTTCTCCCTATATCTCTCTCTCTCTGTCTCTCTCGCTCTCACCCCTCTCTCTACCGCACCTGCTGTCTCGACCTCTGAATACTCAACTATGAAAAGCCAACTGACATTTCCTCCTGAGGTACTGGACCCCGTTGCACCGTCTACAACCACTGATTATTATTTGACCGTGTTGGTCATCTACGAACATTTGAACATCTTGAAGAACGATCTGGCCTTAAATGGCCATGTACTTCTTATAATCTCCACCCGGCACAGCCAGAAAAGGACTGGCCACCCCCCAGAGCCTGGTTCCTCTTTAGGTTTCTTCCTAGGTTCCTGCTTTTCAAGGGAGTTTTTCCTAGCCACCGTGCTTCTACACCTGCATTGCTTGCGGTTACAGGCTGGGTTTCTGTRTAAGCACTTTGTGTCATCTGTTGATGTAATATAATAATATATTATATTTTGCAGACGCTTTTATGAGCATAGATTGTATATATGGGTAGTCCTGGGAATCAAACCCACTGTCACGGTGTTGTAAACACAATGCTCCACCAACAGACGACTACGTGAAAAGGGATTTATAAATACATTTGACTGATTGATCTGCATTGAACCATGCTATTTTATTTGTCTCTACGCACACACACACACAGACACACACTCACACACACACACACACACACACACACACTCACTCACACAACATGCAAACACCCACACATTCATACTGACTCTATACCCACTTCTATACAATCATCATATACGCTGCTGCTACTCTGTTGTCCTGATGTCTAGTCACCTTACCCCTATACATATCTATCTCTTTCACTCCAGTATCCCTGCACATTGTTAATATGGTACTGACCCTGTATATAGTATGACTACCCCTATACATATCTACCTCCATCACTCCAGTATCCCTGTCCCCTATACATATCTACCTCCATCATTCCAGTATCCCTGTCCCCTATACATATCTACCTCCATCACTCCAGTTCCTGCACTTGCTCTTAATATGGTACTGACCCTGTATATAGTCACCTTACCCCTATACATATCTACCTCCATCGTCCAGTATCCCTGCAGCATTGTTAATATGGTACTCCCGACCCTGTATATAGTAATACTACCCTACTACATTATCTACCTCCATCACTCCAGTATCCCTGCACATGTGTTAATATGGAACTGACCCTGTATATGTCACTTTACCCCTATACATACTCTACTCCAGTATCCTGCACATTGTTAATAATGGTACTGACCCTGTATATAGTCCACCTTTACCCTATACTATCTACTCCATCACTCCAGTATCTCCTGCACATTGTTAATATGGTACTGACCCTGTATATAGTCACTTTACCCTATACATATCTATCTTCCATCACTCCAGTATCCCTGCACTTGCTTAATATGGTACTGAACCTGTATATAGATCACCTTCCCCTATAACATATCTACTCCATCACTCCAGTATCCCTCGACATTGTTATATGGTATCGACCCTGTATATAGTCACTTTACCCTATACATATCTACCTCCATCACTCCAGTATCCCTGCTCCCTTCCTTATACATATCTACCTCCATCACTCCAGTATCCCTGTCCCTATACATATTACCTCCATCACTCAGTATCCCTGTCCCCTATACATATCTACCTCCATCACTCCGTATCCCTGTCCCTTCCCCTATACATATCTACCTCTATCACTCCAGTATCCCTGTCTCCTTCCCCTATACATATCTATCTCCATCATCATCATCTGTACATTGTTAATCTGGTACTGGAACTGACCTGTATATGTCACCTTCCCCTATACATATCTACCTCCATCACTCCAGTATCCTCGCACATCTGTTCACCATATGCGCTACGACCCCTGATCATCGTGCACCTGTAGTCACTTTTCGTGTGTCTTTCTGAATTCAATTGTATTGTGTTGTTCTACTTGACTTTGTTATTGATTACTGCATTGTTAGGAAAGAGCAAATCAAGAAAGGCATTACACTATACTAGCGCACGTGACAGAAACTATGAGAACATTTGACAAATTGTATTTATTTTTCAAAATAACCTAGATAACATATTAATGAAATGTCTACTATGTACCGATACATCCATCACAGTAACTGAACAAAATGTTAGCCTGCCTACTTCCTCTACGTTGTGGCCGTCTGTACACAAAGAAGGATCCAACAGTCTCCAATCAAGAGGATCACAACTAGCAACATCCTCCTCCGCTCTTCACGCGTCAAAAAAAAAAAAAAAAAAGAAACTCCCAAGAGAACGTTGTACACAATTAGAGAAGCCAGTTCTCTGTTCACAGTTTGGGAGGCAGTTCTCATTGTTAGTCTTTATATGGACCAATTCCTTACGGTTTCCAAGGCTACACAAAGCTCCTAAATCTGCGACGGTCAAGCAGCGATACTAGCATCTGTTTGAAGACATGAAGTTGACTGTAACTGTACCTAAATTGGACCTTGTCTCGACCAGGTGAGGACATAAAGGTCGGGAATAGATGTAGGCTGGTTTATACAGTCACCATCTGCATGTGACAGCTCAGACTAATTAACAACCAAGTCAGCGGATGTTTACTGTCCAGTATCATGTGCAGCTCTGCATCAGAAAGCCAAACTAAAAAGGGGTTGAAATGTGCAGGCTCTGCCATCAGAAAAGCCGACAACTAAAAAGCGGGGTTGAAATGTGCACCTCTGCAATCAGGAAAGGCCAAACTAAAAAGGGGGTTGAAATGTGCAGCTGCTGCAATCAGATAAGCCACAACTAAAAGGGGTGATGTGCAGCTCTGCACAGAACAACTAAAGGGTTTGAGGCAAGCTCTGCATCAGAAAGCAGCAACTAAAAGGGGGTTGAAATGTGAAGCTTGGCATAGAAAGCGCACAACTAAAAAGGGGTTGCAAATGTTGCAGCTGTGCATCAGAAAGTCCAAACTAAAAAGGCGTTGAAACTGTGCAGCTCAGCATCAGAAAGCTCTGGACCAGAGCTAGACCCTTGTTGCATAAAAAGGTGTCGGATGTTATTACAATACATTCAATCTTTCACGAAGATCAAAATCACATATTATGGGTGAAACGGAGAACCATGAAAATGCATGCTTGGCACTCTTTCCTCAATCTTATAACTCCTTAAATTCATCTCCTCTCCCTCTCTCCTACTCGGCCGGTCCACCCAACCCGTTTTCTCCAATCCCACCTTCAGTCAATTACCTCTGGCCTCTCTTTCATCCCCTCCCTCAAGAAATCAATGGGAGGGCCTCAATTAGAAGGTCACACGGTGGAGAGCGCCAGCCGAGTTCCAGCCAAGCGCCAGCTTTCCAATTACCAGGAGGCTCCTGCGCTGTGCCAACCCCCCCGCCTCTCCTCTAATAGCCCCCGTCCCTCTCCTTAATAGCCCCCCCTCCCTCTAATAGCCCGCCCCTCCTCTAATAGCCCTGCCCTCTCCTCTAATAGCCCCCTCCTCTCCTCTAATACAGCCGCCCCCTCATCTCTAATAGCCCCCCGCTCTCCTCTATAGCCCCCGCCTCTTCTAATAGCCCCTCCCGCCTCTCCTCAATACCCCCCGCCCTCTCCTCAATAGCCCCCCTCCTCTCCTTAATAGCCCCCTCCCTCTCTCTAATAGCCCCCCTCCCTCTCTCTATAGCCCCGCCCTCCTCTAATAGCCCCGCCCTCTCCTCTAATAGCCCCCGCCCTCTCCTCTAATAGCCCCGCCCTCTCCTCTAATAGCCGCCCCCCTCTCCCTCCTAATAGCCCCGCCCTCTCCTCTAATAGCCCGCCCTCTCCTAATAGCCCCGCCTCTCCTCTAAATAGCCCCGCCCTCTCGCGCTTAATAGCCCCCGCCCCCCAGATGTAGGACTGGGTTGTTGAAGATCTGATAAAATGTTTTTACTGTGTCCATTTTATTAGATGTAGTGGAAGACTTGTTGTTAATGTTGTATTCCCAGTAAAAATTAGATAACACATTTTGAACAGCAGAGCAGGTGGTTTTTTATGAGAACAGAAATAAATAAACCTTTAAAACAAAAATCACAACGATGTAACATGAAAGCGGCATCTCTTCACTATATATACACCCAAATAATATATGTAAGGATAATCAATGAGGGCTGTGGTTTCTATGGAAAATAATTACGCGTGTTCGAGACGTGCTAGCAGAGTGGACTTAATGCAACTGCGTGGGAGGTTATTTTCCAGAAAACGCATATATCCGCGAGTTGATTATCCCTTTGATAACATGGCTGTAATTGAACACATTTGCCGGTAGAAATTCTGTTCAACGTCCACTGAAGAAGCTAGCAAGTTGACGAGATGCTACAGTGTTGCCGTGGTAACCAAACAGACAGACGTTGCTAGTTTAGCTAACCAAACTATCAGTCCTAGTTTGCTATGATGAAAATTGAGTTCAACACGGCCAATACTGTTCTCAATTTGACCTTTGATTTCAAAAGCATCTTAAACAAAAACATGAATAAGAGTGAACGAAAGTCATTGAATTCACGTGCGTGAATATACCATGCGTTATAGGGAAGTAATGTACCTCTAAAATGGCTCTTCAAACCCAATCAGAAACGACTATTCAACTGAGATGGTATGTCTATTACCTATGGTACCACACATCTATAACAAACCTCAATTTGTATACATCAAAGTTTCTTCAACTGATTTACAGATGATTTTAAATACATTAGAAAATCGGGATTGTGTTCAGCAGGCACGTAACAGAAGAAAATGCTGAAAACAGAGGAGGTACTCCTCCAACTTGTCCAATAAGAAACGCTCATTTGTACTTTTTTGGGGGGTTGCAAATGATTTAAAAACGTTTAAGTTACGGTGTGGCTGATGAACACGTCCCTGGTAAATTATCACATTTGAGTAAATTACATATAAAAAGCACAGAGTTGAATCAATGTTCAAAGAGCAAGTGTAAGGCACGTTTTTGTCATGTTACTCTGAGTTGCTGCCCGACAACGGAGAAGCATGTCAACGCTGCTAGTCGCCTAAGATATGTTGTCTGTCTGTCTAAACAGCAGCAGCTATAACACAGCTCAGGTTAGATGGATGAGGCCATGGAGCCCATAGTTAGACCGGCAGCAGGTTCAGAGCTGAGGGAGGTGAGAGGCCCAGCCGGGGAAGACAGGGATGGGGGACACTGCAGCAGGGAGGGTGAGAGTTGACCGCGGGGAGAGACAGGGATGTGGGACACTGCAGCAGGGAGGTGAGAGCCAGCGGGGAGAGACAGGGATGGGGGACTGGGCAGCAGGGAGGTGAGAGGTTGACCGGGGAGAACAGGGATGTGGGACACATGCAGCAGGGAGGTGAGGACCAGCCGGGGAGAGACAGGGATGGGGGACACTGCAGCAGGAGGTGAGACGGGTTGACCGGGGAGAGACCAGGGATGTGGGACACTGCAGCAGGGACGGTGAGAGACAGCCGGGGAGAGACAGGGATGGGGGACGACTGCAGCAGGGAGTGAGAGGTTGACCGGGGAGGACAGGGATGTGGGACACTGCAGCAGGGAGGTGAGAGGCAGCCGGGGAGAGACAGGGATGTGGGACACTGCAGCAGGGAGGTGAGAGACGCCAGCCGGGGAGAAGACAAGGATGGGGAACACTGCAGCAGGGGGTGAGACGTTGACGGGGAGCAACGGGATGTGGGACACTGCGCAGCAGGGAGGGTGAGAGGCAGCCGGGGAGAGACAGGGATGTGGGACACTGCAGCAGGGAGGTGAGCAGACGCCAGCTCGGGGAGAGACAAGGATGGGAGACACTGGCAGGGGAGTGAGAGGTTGACCGGGGCGAAGAACAGGGATGTGGACACTGCAGCAGGGAGGTGAGAGACCAGCCGGGGAGAGACGGGGACGGGGGACCCTGCAGCAGGGAGGTGAGAGACCAGCCGGGGAGAGACAGGGATGGGGCCACTGCAGGCACTGAAGCAGGGAGGTGAGAGACCAGCTGGGGAGAGACAGGGAGCGGGACAACTGCGGCACTGAAGGCAGGGAGATGAGAGTGTTGACCGCGGGGAGAGACAGGGAGGGACACTGCAGCGGGAGGTGAGAGGTTGACCGGGAGAGCCAGGGACGGGGGACCACTGCAGCAGGGAGAGATGAGAGGTTGACCGGGGAGAGACAGGGGACTCATGCAGGGGCAAGATGTGCAGCAGCACTTTGTGGAAGTGGAACCAGGGATTATGGTTCCCTATAATAGAGGTCAGAGGTTACTGGGTGGGAAAGGTAAGAGCCTCGACTCTGGATGAGCAGTGCCTCTACAAGGATGGAAGCAGGGATCCTCTGGAGGCCGAGAGGAGATAGAGGTCTCAAAGCAGGGGACAGTCCACCAGRCTTCAGAGAGGGTCTCAAAGAGGGTCTCAAAGCAGGGGACAGTCCACCAGACTTCAGAGAGGGTCTCAAAGAGACACTGTGGATGACATACCAGAATGGGGTGGGGGACACGCTTCGCCACTGTCCCTGAGCATGACGTACAAACCAACTGGACCAGGTGAGAAAGGATTACAGTCCAGTTTATCTTCCTCTTTGGAAAAAGATGGGAGGGATGAAATGGACACCATTGAATCCCTGGAAAACTGATGGAATGTGAGCGAGCGGGGCAAGGCGGACAAAATAAGTGCAACTCTACTTGTCTTATAGCTTTAATGAGATGCGTACTGACAGCTTCTTTTCTAGTTTGTCTGCTTCTTCTTCTGGTAGTTACTTAGAAACGTGTGCTCTGTCACGTAGTAACAGATGGGTAGAGGGCAGGTGACTCTCAGAATTACCAGCTTTTCTAGAAATCCCGGTTGGAAGAATCCAGGAATCAGGAAGAAATAAGTAGGAAATCCAGAATCCTTCAAATAGGATTTCAGGGAAACCAGGACATTTTTTTGGGGGGGGGGTAGTTACCTGCAGTTTGCAACACTAGAAAATGGTTGAGGAGGAGGAGGGTCATTTCTGATTAGCGAAGAAGGCCTTGGTTTTTCCGCAGGTGGGGTTGGTACACAGTGGGCAGCGCAGGGTGAGCTGACGGGAACAGGACTCGTTTGACTTCAGGTGGGTTTGGACCAGGTCTGCCAGAGCCTGAGAGAGGAGGGTCAAGGGTCAAAGTTCGGTTTGTTTGTCATATATATATATATATATATATATATATATACATACATACATTGAAATGCTTACCCATAAGCGACATAAACAAAATGAACACCTCCAAAAATAAACACATAGTACACAGATAACCGAGTGAGAGGGGGAGTGAGACAAAGAGAGAGAGAGACGGAGAGAGAGGACGGAGAGAGAGAGACGGAGAGCGAGAGAACGGAGAGCGAGAGACGGAGAGCGAGAGACGGAGAGAGAGAGACGGGGAGAGAGAGGACGGGAGCGAGAGAGAGAGAGAGACGGGGAGCGAGAGAGGAGAGGAGCGGAGAGAGAGAGAGAGACGGAGAGAGACGGAGAGAGAGAGAGAGACCCCATAACTGATCTGTGATTAGTATGGTGGCTATAGTCCTCCTGTCTCCCACACGCTCTACTATTCTACTTCTCCGACAGAATCTTTTGAAGGAAGGACACTCTTTTCTATACAACATCTGTCATGTATAATCTTCACTCTACAGTTTTCCACATTATAATAAGTTATGACATTGTTTTGTTGGTAAGTAGTTACATAAAGAACACTCACTGACCTCTCCCATCAAGAGTACTCAATGTCTAGCTCACACAGACACGTACCTCCTCTCCCATCAAGAGTACTCAATGTCTAGCTCCTGCAGACACGTACCTCCTCTCCCATCAAGAGTACTCAATGTCTAGCTCACACAGACACGTACCTCCTCTCCCATCAAGAGTACTCAATGTCTAGCTCCTGCAGACACGTACCTCCTCTCCCATCAAGAGTACTCAATGTCTAGCTCACACAGACACGTACCTCCTCTCCCAGCACCTGAGAGTACTCGATGTCCAGCTCACACAGACACGTACCTCCTCTCCCAGCACCTGAGAGTACTCGATGTCTAGGCTCATGCAGCGTTTCGATGTGGTCGCTGGTGAAGGCGATGGGGACCAGCAGCAGGTTCTTCTTGCCCCGTTCACACAGACCTCTTGATGCATCATCTGTCTGAGGGCCCAGCCACGGCATAGGACCGACCTAGAGAGGACAGAGACACAATTATCTGTCTGAGGGCTCAGCCCACGGCATGAGGACCGACCTAGAGAGGACAGAGACACAATTATCTGTCTGAGGGCCCAGCCACCGGCATAGGACCGACCTAGAGAGGACAGAGACACAATTATCTGTCTGAGGGCCCAGCCACGGCATAGGACCGACCTAGAGAGGACATCAAGTCTGATTTATTTTTGAAAAGCTGCTACACCAAGAATGTCTCTGAATTTCATATGTGGAAGTTAGGTGAATTGCAACAGCACTAGGCTGCATTCAAAACAAAATCTCCCTTCATCCCATTTCTCCGCCACTCGGCGCTCCGGGGCAGCGGTCTAAGGGCACTGCATCTCAGTGCTAAGAGGCGTCACTACAGACACCCTGTTTCAAATCCAGGTCCGTATCACAACCGGTCGTGATTGGGAGTCTCATAAAGGGCGGCGCACAATTGGCCCAGCGTCGTCCGGTTTGGGCCGGGGTAGGCCGTCATTGTAAATAAGAATTTGTTCTCTTAACTGACTTGCCTAGTTTAAATAAAGGTTAAATAAAATAGATTTTTTTTTTT
>NW_019942919.1:143285-146267 GCF_002910315.2 Salvelinus sp. IW2-2015 | reverse complement strand
CGCATTGTAGGAGGGCTGAGCGTGGCGCGAGGGAGGGAGGGAGGGAGAAGGGAGGGAGGGGGAGTGAGACAAAGAGAGAGATGGCCTTGTAGGAGGGCTGAGCATGGCCGGAGGGGAGGGAGGAGTGGAGACAAAGAGAGACGATGCCTTGTAGGAGGGCTGAGCGTGGCCGAGGAGGGAGGGAGTGAGACAAAGAGAGGATGGCCTTTGTAGGAGGGCTGAGCGTGGGAGGGAGGTCGAGGAGAGAGGGGAGGGAGGATGGGAGGAGAGGGAGGGAGGGAGGGAGGGATAGGACAATCCCCTTTTGTTTTTTTAAACATGGGAGACTGATGCTTTAGCCTTTGACTTCTGGTTTCGGCCCACCAGCTGGAAAAAATATATTTTTTGTTATCAAAAAGATATTTCACAGCGATTTAGTTGGTACAATGATTCCCTATACTATTCAGTGTTTGTTTTCTCACAAACTAAAATTGAGAAGTAAAACCAATTTTTTGCAACCAGGAAATGACAGAGCGATTTCTACATTGGCCACTTGACTCGATTTCCACTAGATAAAACACAGCCACAAAGTTGAACCAGCTTTCCCAATTTCGAGAAACAGATGCCGCTCCGGCAGGAGAAATCAATAGACGAATATCACAGCCAATCACAACACTGGCAGGTTAGTAATACTGTGAAACACTATCATTCCACTATTAATGCAGATATATTATGGACATTTTCTGAAATGGCAAGGCAAAAAAACACAACTTTAAGTTAATTTCACATGAGTCATAAYAGACTCGACATCATTAAAAAGCAATTTAGGCTTTTCAAATTAAGACAGAGCATTAGATATGTGAATACAATAAGAGTTCTAACCAAATTGATAATATAGTATTGTATTTAGAAGATCCACGGGTGTTAAACTGCAGTCCCTGGTTCGAATCCAGGCTGCATCACATCCGGGCCGTGATTGGGAGTCCCATAGGGCGGCSCAGCGTCGTCCGGGTTTGGCCGGTGTAGGCCGTCATTGTAAATTAACTGACTTGCCTAGTTAAATAAAGGTTACATTTAAAWATATATATATAAATAAATGCTGTGGCTGAACTAATTATTATGTGATGTGTCCGTTACGAAACCTGGTGAGGCCAGGGGTCAAGGGTCAGGGCCACCACATATAGACTGGCATTACATACTGATCACCACAGGGTTGGTCAACATGGCAGCTGTAGGTGTTTCCTTTGACACATTGGTGCGGTGGCTTCCGGGTTAAGCAAGCAGTGTGTCAAGGAGCAGTGCGGCTTGGCAGGGTCGTGTTTCAGAGGACGTGTGGCTCTCGACCTTCGCCTCTCCGAGTCCGTACGGGAGTTGCAGCGATGGGACAATTCTGTAACTACAATTGGATGTCACGAAAAAGGGGCGAAAACAAAATGAATGACTACATATCCATCTGACTCCTATATTTGTTTATTGTCCTGCGGATTGAAGAAGAAAGATAACTAGTTCAACGGGAAGTGAGCCTGTCAGGTATTCAGTAGCCGTAAGACTCATCCAGCCTAGCTGACACAAAAAATAAAATCTAGATTGACCACTTTAATCCTCTGGCCTCCATTTAATTATTCACCCTAGTTCTGGCACTCTACAAGGGTGTAAACTGGGCCACTCTACAAGGGTGTAAACTGGGCCATCTACAAGGGTGTAAACGTTAAATAACCTCTGAACGGCTTATGATAGAAGACATGCGGTTTGGATAATTGGTTTTCTTATAGGATTATCTGCACAACTAACATGTTTTACCATTGGTCAAAATATGCATTTTTAATTGGACACTGTGGTCACATGGCTGAAGTCATTTGTATTATTGAGATATAAACACAGGGCGGAGATCATTGGTCTTATGAGGTAAGAAACACAGGGCTGAAGATCATTGGTCTTATTGAGGTAGAAACACAGGGCTGAGATCATTGGTCTTATTGGGGTAGAAACCAGGGCTGAGATCATTGGTCTTATTGAGGTAGAAAACACAGGGCTGAGATCATTGGTCTTATTGAGTAGAAAACACAGGGCTGAGATCATTGGTCTTATTGAGGTAGAAACACAGGGCTGAAGATCATTGGTCTTATTGAGGGAAGAAAACAGGGCTGAGATCATTGGGGTAGAAACACAGGGCTGAGATCATTGGTCTTATTGAGGGAGAAACACAGGGCTGAGATCATTGGTCTTATTGATGTAGAAAACAAGGGCTGAGATCATTGGTCTTATTGAGGTAAGAAACACAGGGCTGAGATCATTGGTCTTATTGAGGAGAAACACAGGCTGAGATCATTGGTCTTATTTGAGGAGAAACAGGGCTGAGATCATTGGTCTATTGAGGTAGAAACACAGGGCTGAGATCATTGGTCTTATTGAGGTAGAAACACAGGGCTGAGATCATTGGTCTTATTGAGGTAGAAAACACAGGGCTGAGATCATTGGTCTTATTGAGGTAGAACACAGGGCTGAGATCATTGGTCTTATTGAGGTAGAAAACACAGGGCTGAGACATTGGTCTTATTGAGGTAGAAAACACAGGGCTGAGATCATTGGTCTTATTGAGGGAGAACACAGGGCTGAGACCATTGGTCTTATTGAGGAGAAACACAGGGCTGAGATCATTGGTCTTATTGAGGTAGAAAACACAGGGCTGAGATCATTGGTCTTATTGAGGTAGAAACACAGGGCTGAGATCATTGGTCTTATTGAGGTAGAAAACACAGGGCTGAAGATCATTGGTCTTATTTGAGGTAGAAACACAGGGCTAGATCATTGGTCTTATTGAGGGAGAAACACAGGGCTTGAGATCATTGGTCTTATTGGGGTGAAACACAGGGCTGAGATCATTGGGTCTTATTGAGGTAGAACACAGGGCTGAGATCAATTGTCTTTTATGAGGTAGAAACACAGGCTGAGATCATTGGTCTTATTGAGGGTAAAAACAGGGCTGAGATCAATTGGTCTTAT
>NW_019942919.1:122717-140526 GCF_002910315.2 Salvelinus sp. IW2-2015 | reverse complement strand
AAACACAGGGCGGAGATCATTGGTCTTCTGAGGTAGGAAACACAGGGCTGAAATCATTGGTCTTATTGAGGTAGACACACAGGGCTGAGATCATTGGTCTTATTGGGGTAGAAACCAGGGCTGAGATCATTGGTCTTATTGGGTAGAAACACACGGCTGAGGACATTGGTCTTATTGAGGTGAAACACCAGGGCTGAGACTCAATTGGTCTATTAGAGAAACGGGAATCATCTGTTTAGGTGGAATAACAGGGGCTGAGATCATTGTATTGAGGTAGAACACAGGGCTGAAGTATTGGTCTTTATTGAGGAGAAAACACAGAGGCTGAGATCATGGTTTATTGAGTGTAGAAACAGGGTGAGATCATTTGGTCTTATTGAGGGTAGAAAACAGGGCTGAGATCATTGGTCTTATTGAGGTAGAAACACAGGGCTGGAGATCATTGGTGTTATTGAGGGAGAGAAACAGGGCGAGATATTGGTCTATTGAGGTAGAAACACAGGGCTGAGATCATTGGTCTTATTGAGGTAGAAACAAGGGCTGGATCATTGGCTCTTATTGAGGTAGAAAACACGGGCCTGAGATCATTGGTCTTTATTGAGGTAGAACACAGGGCTGAGATCATTGGTCTTATTGTAGTAGAACACAGGGCTGGACATTGTCTTATTGAGGTAGAAAACACAGGGCTGAGATCATGGTCTTATTGAGGGAGCAACCAGGGCTGGACCATTGGTCTTATTGAGGTAGAAACACAGGGCTGAGATCATTGGTCTTTATTGAGGTAGAAACACAGGCTGAGATCATTGGTCTTATTGAGCGTAGAAGACACAGGGCTGAGATCATTGGTTTATTGAGGTAGAAACACAGGGCTGAAGATATTGGTCTTATTTGAGGTAGAAACCAGGGCTAGATCATTGGTCTTAATTGAGGGAGAAACACAGGGCTGAGATCATTGGTCTTATTGGGGTGAAACACAGGGCTGAGAATCATTGGGTCTTATTGAGGTAGAACACATGGGCGAGATCAATGTCTTTTAATGAGGTAGAAAACACAAGGCTGAGATCATTGGTCTTATTGGCGGTAAAATACAGGGCTGAGATCACTTGGTCTACCGAAGTCAGCTTGCAGCCGCCCGGCCTGCCACAAGGAGTCGCTAGAGCGCAATGGGACAAGGAAATCCCGGCCGGCTAAACCCTCCCCTAACCTGGACGACGCTGGGCCAATTGTTCGCCGCCTCATGGATCTCCCGATTACGGCCGGCTGTAACACAGCCTGGGATCGAACCCGGGGCTGTAGTGACGCCTCAAGCACTGCAGCGTCTTATGGATACTCATTTTGAGACGACATGTAGCATCTTTCGTATTTGATTTTCATACAAATTCAAAACTCCTGATCTTTTTTTATGATGATTTCACACAAAAGCGTATCAATGTCAACGGAACACTGAGGGTATTTTAAACTTTTATTTTC
The DNA here is from genome assembly GCF_002910315.2 of Salvelinus sp. IW2-2015. Lineage (NCBI taxonomy): Eukaryota > Metazoa > Chordata > Actinopteri > Salmoniformes > Salmonidae > Salvelinus > Salvelinus sp. IW2-2015. The sequence goes on along the minus strand of NW_019942919.1, from coordinate 139,056 downwards.
AAAGCCTTTTACATTTAATTCAGCTCGTGGCATGCTAATTTAGCTTTTTTGCGTCCTGCAGAAAAACAACATTAAAGACTACGACCACAAAATGTAACATTTTTCTTGGTAAAATGTATTTTATAACAAAAGGAAGTGCGATTTCATCACCGAAGCGCTTTCACACTCCTTCTGGGTCGAGTGGACAGCCTTCACCGTATTGCAKCAGCCCTGATGGAGAAACCCTTTCACCACAAGACCACTACAGAACAACACAGTYCTGAAAAAGACTATCTACCCAGTGGCTCTGTGCGTTTAGCCTGAACTAGAAACGTCGAGGAGGTAACCACGAGTGTGGAAGTCATCTACGTTTTGAGGCTGTAATTCTCTCTGCACCACAGATGAAAGACAGTGTGTGTGTGTGTGTGTGGTCGTTACCCTGGACTGCCAGACCAGGCGGTAAGGATTACAGTGCTGTAGTCTCTCCATGACTCTCTGCACAGTGGCTCCAACCTCCTGAGGGTACGGATCTCCCCTGTTCACCACCTAGAGAGAGACAAGACTGACACTGAAAACTTGCCTGGTTACCCATCTACACAGACAACACTTAGCCCCCTTTCTTTCTCATTGAACTTTTCAAAGCAAAATGTATCAATCAAATATATTYATATAGCCCTTCTTACGTCAACATAAAGTGCTTTAGTTATCAATGTTTATTTTTTGGGGGTAAAACTTGTATCACGAGTCTTCAATGAAATCCTCAATTAGTAACGTCCCGATAACATCTTAGAGGAATATTTATTCTATGAATGGTCAGCACTGTACTCACAGAGCAATAGAGTACAACAACACTGAACCGTCACACATTCTTACTAGAAAAGAGTAGCCATGTTTAATTTCCACTGATAATGTCTGGCATGCCGATGTCATGMCGATTAAAATGTGTGTCCTTAGCAACAGTCCTGTACTCACAGACAAGGGTAGTGAGTGAGCTGAGAACAGGATAACCACATCATCCCTCTTCTCTGGGGGAAACTTCTGCAGCTCGTTGAGGACATGCTGGGAGAAACACTACAGAGACAATACAGATATATTATTAGGAAACATGTCATATTATTAGGATACACGTCATAATCAATAAGAGGTGCAGCGTGTTCCATTTGGCTGCTGGGGGGGCTGCTGGGTGGCTGCTGGGGGGGGGGGGGGGGGTAAGGAGGCCCCCCAGCTCTCCGCGAAACCATTGACAACTACATTTTGAAGTCGCAAGTCGCGTTGGGGAAATTAACCTAAACCACTCATACTTGTCAGGTATAGCTCGCTTTTTTTATTTATATCACTCAAATATCAAATTAATGGTGGCATATGAGAGATATGAGGCTACCGTCACATTATCTGAAATGACAAGATCAACCAGGTTCCCTCGATCATGAACAGCATGCAGGTCCTTGCTGTAGTGTAGCCTATAACTCTGTTGATGATAGAACCGTCACTCAAACTAGCGGACCAATGGAGACTCGTTGTCTACGCTTCCCTCTAAACCCCCCTTCACGGAAAAATAACTATAACTCTGTTGATGATAGAGAGATAAATGTGGGACAATTCCATTGCATGGATTAATCAGGAAATGTGTAGTTGTGACTCTGCCTCTTCAATAGGTGATGATAACAACCAATAGTTCTAACCTTTATTAACAATCCCTTGAAAACGGCACGTAGTTTTCAATTGGTTTTAGCGGAGCTGCGGGTCTCCTTGCCCCCCCCCCCTCCCCAGCAGCCAAAATGACACTCTGCACCGTACTGTGACGTTTTTATTGAAGTGACCTATACCATGACTCACTGCAGAGACAATACAGATATTATTAGGCAGACATTTACATCATGACTCAACGATCAGTCTGCTCTTCGCGCGGTTGTCTGTGTCGGTTTTTATTAGTGCACACCGTACCAAAACGTTATGCAAAAGGGAGAGAACCAAAAAAATAGTGGTTTCTGGTCGTCCCCTTCTTGTTTCAGTCTTATTTTTTCCATTGGTGCCCTAATGAACACAACATTGCTTGACGTTAGGACGACATGTCCTAGAGATTGTTCTCTTAACCTGCTTGTTTATTCGTACTCAGTTTTCACTTTAATTTCCACTGGAACAGAAAAGGCATGCTCCAGTCAAAAGGAGTGCACTACTTTGGTCAAAAGGAGTGGGGTTCTTTTTCGACACAAGCTAATTACAAAGGCAGGAGGGAATCCCATTACAGCGGCCATTGACTATTATGTTTGTTCTGGCTTCTAAATATGCTTCTTTAACCTAGTTTTACAGTTCTATTTAACCTAGTTCTTACAGTTCTATTTAACCTAGTTCTACGATGTTCTTATTACCTTAGTTCTTCAGCTTCTATCTTAACCTAGTCTGAACTTTCAGGCTGCCTCTTTAAACGAGGACCATGGGTGACTCCAGAAATAGCAATGGGTCTTCCCTTTAGGGGTTAACCCTGACTAAAGATAGTTATTGTCCTTTCTTAACCTCAACAGACTATAACAATCTGATAATGTGAGTGGATTTGCCATCCAGGTAAAATGTCATAAAACATTTTGAGGTTATCAGAGGGAATTGAGACCCCCATGTGCAGAATCATTTTGACTGTAGACAGGTAGGGAGTCTCACCTCGACCAACAGGGGGTGTGTGGGCCAGCGGTCGATGACACTCCACCTCATCTTAGGCCTGTCTGCTCTGCTGCTGTAGTATCGATAGATAGCGTTCAAACTGCTGCCTGTTTTCAACAACAAACAACAACAAAAATAATGAAGACTCAAGTTTCAAGTCATTCTTTTTTGGTTATAACAAGCTTTCCAAAATCTCTGTTAGAAGTCAAAGGAACATATTTGAGGTTCACAGGGAATATACATCCTCCTCAACTGATCTAACTGTGGATCATAGTGGAAAGAGTGGAGGGGAAACACCTGTGTGTCTAAGTGTGAATGCAAGTGATTTGTTTCTGGCCATTTTGAGTCTGTAATCGAACCCACAAAAATGCTGATGCTCCAGATACTCAACTAGTCTAAAGAAAGCCAGTTTTATAGCTTCTTTAAATCAGAACAACAGTTTTCAGCTGTGCTAACATAATTGCAAAAGGGTTTTCTAATGATCAATTAGCCTTTTAAATTGATAAACTTGGATTAGCTATTATCAGATGGTTGCTGATAATGGGCCTCAGTAGATATTCCATTTAAAAAATAAAAAATGGATAAAAAAGCATTAACAATGTCTACACTGTATTTCTGATCAATTTGATGTTATTTTAAAAAAATGGACAAACTTTTTATTTGGCCTTTTTTCCAAAAATAAGGACATTTCTAAGTGACCCCCAAACTTTTGAACGGTAATGTGTTTATATAGCCCTTCAAAACAGTTTTACACAGTGCTTTACAAAAGTACTACTAAGTGGATGGGATGTAGGGTGTGGSGTATTCAGTCTTCCTGTGTCTTTTTGTGTTGATAAGAACAAGATCAAGTTCACTTATCAGTAACTCCCAGGCCAAGACTAACTTTTTTAAAAAGACACAAGATGTGTGAGTGGGTGTCAGGTCCAGAACAGGGACAGTAGTGGATGAGGTGAGTTACAATGTAAAGCACTATGAGAACATTGGAAAATGTAAATCAAGCTTTTGTTAGGGAAGGTGGGAAAGGAAAGGGGGATACCTAAGAGTTTTTTTTTACCTTTGTCAGCTCGGCCACAGTTCTACCTGTTGTAGAACAGCTGTATTGTGGGTACTGGGCCTACCTGTTGTAGAACAGCTGTATTGTGGGTACTGGGCCTACCTGTTGTAGAACAGCNTGTATTGTGGGTACTGGGCCTACCTGTTGTAGAACAGCTGTATTGTGGGTACTGGGCCTACCTGTTGTAGAACAGCTGTATTGTGGGTACTGGGTGAAAGCCACTGCTCTCTCTACTCCATCCTTCTCCATCTCCTCAATAGCCTCCTCCGTCAGAGGATGCACGTAGCGAAACCCTATGTAGAATTTATGAGGAGCTGTAGACATAAAAACAAAAACATGAATGTGAGAACTGTAAAGCTGATTATAAAAATGGCATTTCCTCATTTCACATCTAAGTTAGCATTAGTGAAATGGATAATAATAAAAAAGTATACTTAGGGAATATAATTGAATTACAAGCTCTCCAAATTAGGCCAAACACAGAGTGGTCTTACGTAAGACGTGCCCACGTAAAGCTAAAACATTTCCCCGTTATCAGTAAAGTGTGGTGTAAGGGGGTGTGGAACAACACTCCTCAACTATCTCCCCCGCCACACCCAGCCAGTGTCAACGACAGTTAAAAACAGTCAGACGGTTTGTTTTGGGGACTGTGTGGCATCTTGTGTGGCCCAGTGTTAGTGCTAGTGCCTGAAAGCATACAGTGGGGCAAAAAAAGTATTTAGTCAGCCACCAATTGTGCAAGTTCTCCCACTTAAAAAGATGAGAGAGGCCTGTAATTTTCATCATTAGGTACAATTCAACTATGACAGACAAAATGAGGGGGAAAAAAAATCCAGAAAATCACATTGTAGGATTTTTAATGAATTTATTTGCAAATTATGGTTGGAAAATAAGTACCACTGTAGAGGCTAGGTAGCAGTGTGTGAGTTTGAGTGTGACACACTCTCCTTCCACTCACCCCTATCTGCAGGCACATTATGGAACAGGCCATGTCATCATCAATTATAAAATATATATATATATATTTGTTTAATTATACATACACATATTTTTTTTTAAAGGGTGCGACCAATCAGCCTTGGTATGCTCTGCCAAGCATTTTTTATTGATTTATTTCCATCAATGTTCTTTTTAAACTCCGTCGAGAGCACGTAGCGAAACTAATTGTAGAATTTATGAGGAGCTGTAGACATTAAAAAAAAACATGAATGTGAGACTGTAAAGCTGATTAAATGAGTACATGTTATGCTCGCATAATATCATTTAGCAATAAACACTGTTCAGCTATTCTGATACCATCGAATTAGTGAAATGCTGATTAAATACATTGAATATGAAGGGAACGAACTAGCTCTTAAGCTCCAAATACAGAATTATGATGTTCTTTAGCGTCCGGTATTTCACACTGATTTGAAATGGCAAGATATCTTTCCTGCTCAACTTTATTCGTTCGGGTGGATTCTCTCGAACTACAGAGTTCAGGTCTGTGAATGTATATTGTGGCTGCGCCATATACAGATTTGCAGAATGGCTATCGATTAGTCTTTACACAGTTATCTCCCAATGTATGTGTCGCGAGTAGCCTCTACACGCGCGGGGGGTGGAACAGAAGACACATCCCTCTGACATATCCTGCACAGGACAAGGCCAAAACTAACAGCACCTTGTCATGTGTGTTTACAAGCCCATGCTGTGCTCTGAAGGTAGGAGGCTGCTGTCGTCTATCCCTAGGCTGAGATGTTCCAGTCAAGAATAGAGCTCCAGCAATCGGGTGTTTTTCTGTTCTTTAACGGTGTTGTAGCGTGCGTGGGGCTGTCTCATTAACTCTGTGAGAAGACACACTGATGGGATGTTTAGTTTGACTTAGTGCATATTCTCAGTATTTCTATTGGATTGTACAAGAGAACAGATGGTGTATCTGGTCACAAAAAAAAACGATCAATTGAGAGGTTCGGAGAAGCGACAGTATAATCAGAATTGCAATAGTGTTGTCCATACATTCTACACACTTGTAAAATTTCAACTTGTGTATTGTAGAAGCAAAGGCTGTAAGAATTTATGCAACATGTCAGATGGAAGAGTAGGATTAACCTATGTTTCGAACTTATTCAGCAGAGAGATTGTACACAAGAAATTGCGCTGGTGCCGCGGATCAGACAAAATTACCTAGCACAGTAAAGATTCCTTGGACATTGTTATGGCTCTCTTTACTAACCAACGCACATACTTGGATGTGGGGACGACAAGTGTAGAGATTGGTGTTCGGATCCTGGACACTGTGTCTTACTGGGGACACCATTCTGTTACATCTGTGTAGAGGTATTAAGGGTTTACGCGATCAGATGTGTTACGTGGAGCATGCTTAGCATGTTCCCGCTAATTCATCACTTCTGTTTATATTATCAAAGTGAAATACACGGCCTCTTTAGAATTGTGAGGCAACACTTATTAGGTTTCTTGAAGTCAACATTTTCCTATTCTCTATAAACAAGATATAACTATAGCTTAGTGTTTTTGGTACAGATATACTAATTTGTTTCCAATTGTATACATCAAACAGACAATAATTTTGTGATTATATTATTGTTATACAATGCAGTGTAGCTGACTCGATTTGGTGGTATTAACATTGAGTGCTGGAAAGCTTAGGCAACGCAATATTTAGTTTATTGATGGTTAGTCACAATCACATTGTGGCTGCTTCTGGATTCGACAAGGCTAGGGGAATGATCAGCCTTCTATAAAATCGAGGTCAGCCATGCACTTCTGTGTATTTATGCTTATGCTCTGATTGGTACACCCACTCAAAACGCAAGCTGAAATGAGTTGCTTGGTTAGTGTGGGCATGTATGTCTGTCACAGTTTGAATGCTCCCAGGTGGTTTTAGGATGTGCTTTTGGATGATACGGAATTTAGCTAGCGGGTCGCATCTGTCGTGATAACGCTGATTTATGTTAATCTTGTGGAAACTTAGGTATCAACGCTGATTTCTTGAGAATGCAAATATACTCCTCTGAACGTAAGGGGTAGAAGGCACCCTGATTTTATGAGACCTCGCGTGTGAACTGGGTACTTAAGAAACATGATGTCTGTATTGGGAAGAGCGAGTCAGAGTCTTCGTATTTTCAATAGTAAATGTAGTGCCATAGTATGGCTAAAAGCTAGCTAGGTCGTCAGTTAATTTGGTCTTAACATGTATAATAAGGGGAGCTATGTCTGTTATATCATGAGATTCTAGCACTGGCGTGAACGCTAGAACGTATAGGATATCTTCGATCGCTCGCAGATTGACGCGACGTCGAAGCAACATTAAGTGTTATATCTTATGAAACACCGATATAGAGCTATTAGTAGTAGTAAACAAGATTGATGTCACATCGTACCTCATTGTATGCTGGTATAGATGCTCACAATGCGAAAATCGTTGTTAGATATCATATAGCCCTGTACAAATGTGTATTGAGCACACGTGGCATAGAGTCTAGCTACAGCCGAATAGGTCAATTTGTGTGCCCATTTTTAACCTTCAGGTTAGATGAATGTAGAGTGAATAAGGGTGATAGTTCGCGGAGAGAACAAGTATACTTTCATCTGAGGGCGCATTCATATGATAGCATTCAAGTAGCTCAGGTACTTGAACTATATTTCATTTTGTAAATATTTCATCTCAATCTATGTCAATCAAGTAATCCAATCGAGCCGGAGGTTTTATAATATAGTGGTCAATGAGCAAGTTTTTGGCAGCTATAGTGGTATTCGTATTTAAATATGAGAAAGATAATTAATTTTTAATTCTATAACATCTATTTCTAATTTTTTTTATAATTGATATCGGACTTATGGTACGAAAGTGCTAAGCCTTTGTACCAGGAAATCAGCTCCAAGTGATTATATTTATTTTATTGTTAGAAGATCTGCTTCTTAGCTCTTCAGGAGTTCAATTAGAATCGGTTATGAGAAGATGAATTAGGTTATAGATAAAATGTAGAATAGGTGCTAAAAAAGATTGTGGTACGTATCGCATAAAATGTTTTATTTTAAGCTAGAATTCTCAATCATGTTGTACACAATGCACTTTTTTTTTCGAGAGCTTTGCAAATCAATAATGACCTGCGTCGGCAAGTCTTGTTCAATCGTTGATTGTTTTGGTCTTCGGGTGCAAAGCCCAGTTAACATCATAATTATATCTCATAAAGGTAAAATTGGTATCTACGTAAGGCTTGATCTATTGATGATTTATCGTGACATTTTGACTGGTTAGATGGGTGTTCAATATGTTTTTAATTTAGGTAGGTCTAGCTATAAGCTCAGCTTACTCTGAGAAACTAATATCTTATAAATAAAATCAATTACTGAAGAAGTGATGACTTGTCCCCATAGACTTAGTACCAGAATGGTGAATGTGGTATATTGTATAGAGTATATATCGCATGTAATAAATAAGTAATTGCAACGTGTTTATGATGCATCAGTATTGATATGTGAGATAAAAATGAGTTTGTGTTAATTTTGTGCGCTTATGATCTTGTTTTAGGCATTTAGGCGGTAGCATATTAGGTAAGTTATATAAGTCATATTATGTCGCATAATTTTTGTGTCTTCATATATATTGTACACAGTCGTTCGTCTCAAGCCTACTTCCAGTTGCTCAGATGCTGTTTAACTGTTATAGATCATTCACGTGCATGGTCTTAGACTATCGTCTTCGAGAGACAAGTGAACATAGTTGTTTAAAGTCATAGCTGCAAACTAACAGAAGCTGCTTTAGGCTCACAGCTCCAATACAAATGCCACGCAGCAGGTAAAGCTGTTCTGAATGTAACGGTTCTCGGAGTAGCGGGTATGATCTAGTGAGAAGTGTAATGACTAAGATATTCACCTTTGATTATAAGTACTCTTTTAACACCAGGTCTGAGGAGTGCTGCAGTGATAAAAATCAATCGGGGACTGGAAACGTGTTGAGGTGGGGCGTAGTAAGACGTAGTCTCAGCTAGCTAGAGACTCATCTCTTGGTTTAGATTTTTGGCGCTTCGTGTCTATCGTTGACATTGGCAATGAGCGATCTCAGTCTAGAGAGAGGCGATGTCTTCTAGACAAGTTAAATGACTCATAGTGGCAGTGATAGGAAGATATAGAGCTCGAATGGTTTCGTTGGGCTTCTGTTGTCTCGCTTTTAACACCGTGAGAATATAAAATTGCAGACTGGAAGTTAATGCCTGAGGTATTGGGGAATTTGGTAGGAAAGAGGCACGTTCAGGCAAAATCGTAGAGACTGCAAACGCTGTGAGCTTCTAGAGAATGGGTTTCATTCTAGATTTGTAACGGACTACGAGAGCCACTCGAATTGTAAAACCTGCATATACGGCTTCTGTGTGTGACTCACTCTTCAATACAATGGGGAACTGGATAGTATATGATCATCTTACTGTCAAGTATATTGTCACAAGGCTAATTTGGGGGGGGGCGAGGGTGAGAGGCGCGGGGTGAAGGAAGACGGATATGCGTGCTCCAGTTGGTTGGTTATGTAGGGCTCGTGAGATGTGGAACTTTTGTGATTCTGAGAGAGGCTTCATGCTAATTGCTCTCATTCTGAGGTTTCCTGAATGCTGAATGTGGCATAGGCGTTGCTCGTGCCCTCTTCAATATGTTTGGTGGTGTTTGGATCATATGTATTCTGAGCTATCTTATGGCTGTAGAGATATTCGTGGAGACCAAATTGTAAATGAACACTTAGGTAGTCATCTGCTTGGGCTGCATTTCAGATTAGCCCTGAGTTGAACATGTACTGTGAATGGGGGGCGTGTAGTACTCCGTAGCTAAGCATGTCCACACACAGAACATAAATACATGGATACTTTCTTAGATGTCTTGAGTTACAATTTGAAATATGATACAGTATTATGTAGTAGCTGTACATAATCCTTGCAGAAGCCAAACGGGGAATCTTAATGATGAACATGGGAGGACCTGAGAAACTGGACGATGTAAGATTTCCTGCTGCGTTTTCTCCGACACACGATCTGATGAAGCTTCCTCTTCAGAAGTAAGTTGTAACCACACACCACAACAATCGTTGATGATCTGAAAGTCCTAATTATCAATTTTCAAGGGATCTTAAAAAAAAGCAGTAAATTTCCATCAACTGGACTTCTTAATGAGTCTTTCGTATGATGACCGTGCAGACATTCGATCATCCATACCCAAACAAAAAAGAACAAATCAACTATTTTCAACACCTACTGCGCACCCCTCTACCAAAAATAACCTAAGTCAAAACAACGTTACACACACAATGCTAACCGAAGGACACAGGTAACTATATATGTTTGCCAGGCCAAGATCCATTATGGCTGTCCTTGCACATTGAAGATTACCACTGACTCAGCAATATACACTAACAACATGTAAATGTTGGTCCCATTGTTTCATGAAGCTGAAATACCATAATCCCCAGAAACATGTTATCCCATACACATAACAAAAAGCTCTATATTCTTCTCTAAATTAAGTGGGGACAAAAATTCGTTTACATCCCATGTCATTTTTTTCATTTCCATCCGGACATATAAACTCTCTGTTTTTAAGTCACACAAGTAGGGGCCTAAGTGGCCCGCTGGTGAAAACCCGCGAGACACAGTTCTCTATCACTCTCCGCGCAACGAGTTAGAAAGAAGGACGGGAGCACTGTATCATTCTGCAACGTGAGACTGCGGGCGAATTTGATACCAACAAAACACCAATCCAAGCCTGATTTTAAAATAAACTGTTACCACCGACGCTCAAAGGGAATAATTCCAGGATCAGTTGTGTTCTTACAATAAAATAAAACATCTACGAATTAGGGTTGCAACCTCCCTAAATTCATTTACTTACTTTACTTGATTAGAGACTGTTTTCTTGCTTGGCTATTTGTATAGAATGAATGAAGAGTTTGGTATTTATGGTGTAGAATTGATTGAAGAGGCGGAAATAATTTTTAATCCCTCTTTTTTAGAAATAGGGATGGTAACGTAAGGTAATGTGGAGAAAAGTCATGGTTGTCTGAAAATACCTTTTTTTCGAAATGAATATTCTTGGGACCAAGTTACAAAAAAAATTTTATTCTTTTTGGTGCTTTAACTTCAGAATGTTTGACATGATTTTTATGACGATGTGAATCTCTTCTCCATCCTTTTCCTGCCTCCTAGTCGAATAAGAGACTGAAAGACTTTGGGACCCTGTTCAATTATCAATAGCGAAGCGGGCTAGACCTTTCATTTGTATCTGGGCTATCGCAATTGAGGAGCAGAGGCTTGTGATGTCTATACCCCTGGCACCACCCAGGCCAGGTCTCTGACTCCTCCCCTATAGGCTGTCTCATCGTTGTCAGTGATCTAGGCTCACCGTTGTCTTGTCGGCAAACTAAATGATGGTGTTGGAGTTGTGCTTGGCCACACAGTCGTGGGTGAACAGGGAGTACAGGAGGGGATTAAGTACGCACCCTGAGGAGCCCCCTACCCTTACCACATGTGGGCGGCTGTCGAAGAAGCAGGATCCAGTTGCAGAGGGAGGTGTTTAATCCAGAGTCCTTAGCTTAGTGAATGAGCTGTGATAGGCACTATGGTGTTGAACGCTGAGCTATGTTGGCTATGAGTGTTTATGTATGGGCTATAAGTGTGTACGGTTCTGACCTGTTTCCGGACAACATCTTCATGCTCAGTCAGCTTGACCATGGGCACAGCGTTCCTGCTCAGTGCTGGTCCGGCTTGATAGCGGGAGCCTACTCCATCGGCTGTACTTCCTGGAATCTTAGGGGTGCGCGACTTCGTCTATGAACAGGTCCAGTCGACTGAGGAGGAAGAGAGATTCACATCGTCATAAATCATGTCAACTTCTGGAGTAATAAATGTAACTTGGTCCCAAGATCATTCGGAAAGTATTCAGCCACCATGACTTTTTCCACATTCTTACGTTACAGCCTTATTCTAAAATAAGGGATTAAATTTTATTTCCTCTCTTCTCACAGTCCTACGTCACTCATAAACCAAGAAAAAACAGTCCTCAATAATCTAGTAATGATTTAAGGGCCTATTCGTAGATGTTTTATTTTTTTTAAGACACAAAGATCTGATATCCCTTTGAGCGTGTAAAGTCTCACTTTAGTAAATCCAGGCTTCGTGATGGTAGTATCATTCGCCCAGTCATGCAAAGATACGGCTACCTTCTAACTCAGTTGCCGAGAGGAGAGGAAACTGTTCCGGGATTTCACCACGAGGCACTGGTGACTTTAAAACAGAGTTTAATGTCCGGGAATGAAAAAAAGACAGGGATGTAAACGAATTTGTCCACTTAATTTGAGAGAAATAAGCTTTTTTTGTGTGTATGGAAATTTCTGGGATATGTTTATTTCAGCATCATGACAACATTGGGAAAACGCCTAAAATTTTAGACTTATGTCTGTGGTTGTGATTTTTCGACTGATAGTGTAATCTATCTAATGGCAAGACGACCAATAGATCTCTGGGTCTCCGTGGCAACAAACACTAGGAATCTTCTGCGCTCTTTTTGTCCCTTTGAGTGTGGTGGGTGTTGTAAGGTTTTTGACTTGGAGGTTACTCTGTTTGTGTCCCAAGAATGGGGTGGTATGCCAGGGTAGGTTTAGAAAGATTGAGTGTTGGGGTTCTTCTTCTTGTGTGTGGTGGGAGTGCAAATGCAGTTCTCCAATTGGTCTGCCTCATTCACATGGTACTACTCATGTAACAGTCGTGTTATCGCGAAATACTACCTGTATTATAAATGTCGTTGGCTACAAAACATGTGGAAATTCGCATAACTTCAGAGAACTCTGCACACACAGATGTACAGATAGATTTAGTTGTTACTACGCTTACTTTTGGTGTAGCAGGCGCCGTCTTTTCATCAGACTCGAGGACATAGTCCGGAGAATGGGGGCGCCGGCTAATTAGTGTACCACTGATCAGTCTCCAATGTTTTCGCACACAGAGGTCCTTGACGACAGCCTGATCAGTTCCATCGGGTTGAGAGAGGTCAGAGACCTGGCCATCTGTGGGGATGGCATGGACAGACACACCTTTGTTCTCCTCTAAGTGGCTTTTGCTGACGCAAGGATACCAAGAGGTACTGATCGTGGACTACTACACGCCTCCCATCATCACATTGACGGGGTGTATGGAACGGCAGTCGATTGAAAAGTTCTTTCAAGTTCGCTTGGTAGTGTCAACTATCTATTCTACAAATCAATGCTCATAATCTCACAAGATCAGGTCTTACAGTAAGTAAATCCACACTCGTATATATGTTGACATGTTGTTAGTGTGGAAATGTGACAGAGTGGAGACAACGGTAATAAGCTATTCCGGTGGCTCTTCTAGATCACTGAAGAGACAGCTAAACGTGAGAACATATCCTGGCATAGTATTGGTGCCCCGAATTGCAATTCTATCAGACGCAGATGCTATACTCAGCCGAGATGAGCGCTCATATATAGCATACACCTGCGCAAAGAGCGCCGTTCCGATCCTAGAAGGGCTACCATCTGTCATAACTTAAACCTAGGCACGCGATCCTGGTAGTCTTCTCGACACACTCGGCCCACTATGGGTTACAGGCTCCTGAGGTATAAGCTGTTAGGACAGGTTTACAGAGGGTAGTGCGTACAGTGAAGGCTTAGTTTAAATCCTCAGTGGGGCGAACGTGTATCTTTCGCTGACGGTAAGCTAGATGTGCACCATCACTATCAACAAGGTCAGGTGGTTCTGAGATTATATGGTCCCAGAGAAATTTGTTACCAGTTTAATCGTCAGTTCTGCAAGCGCTACTAGGACTGTGTGTCCTACCTCTCTTGTGCTGCTTGCCTTTATTTAAGACGATCCATCTATGCATTGATTCAAGTTGCAATTTTTTTTGGTGTAGCACTGGCACAAGTCAGAGTTACACCAGAGGCGCCAGAGTCTACTGGTATGTATCAAATGGCGCTCTCTTGAACAGCTTCTGATCGTTCAACTCCTGGTGCCCTGCGGCAACTCCACTCTTGTTTTTGACGTCACTAGATTTAAGTCGCAAGCTCCCATCACCATGTTTATGAAGTAATATATGGGATAGGTCGAACATAGTAGAACGTCTAAAGTGCCTCCACCATGCTAAGGTTTTTCAGCTACTAGTACAAATTCTCGATCTTCGTTATGAATGACGTACGTGGGTAATTTAAGAATTGTTACTTTATAACATTGTTTGGATTTCACGTATTAATTTGAAGGGATTAAAATTTATAAATTTATTTTCCTTTCGTCTGCATTTCTAGTTTGGTATTGGTGATTAACTGTTGGGTCTACTCAGTTTAATGGGGAGTAGGATGCTCGGAAGTGCTTTTGGCTCGGGGTGTGCAAGAGGGTGCCAGTTTGCAACACTACCTTGAGCTGTGTTACTTGAGTGGATTGTGGGTAACAAACGGTTTTTATAGAGAGATTCTCTAAAGGTTTGATTTGACATGACTTGGCCCTGAAAGGGGCAAGAGAGGTTGACATGAATTGTAAAGTCAAATAAGATTTAAAATTAGTATTTACGTGTCCTTCTACAAGCAACATAGCCTAAATACGTATACCAGAGAGAACATGTTCATTGCTCTAATAATCATCTACATGACCTTTTCGGCAATCCAACTTGCATAATTGAGTTATTTGCTCAAGGAATGTATCACTCTTCTTACTTAAATTATAGTTTTTTAATAATGTCAACACGCCCTTGGAGCAGAACTTAGTATTTGTTATTCTCAATGATATTAGCCTTAGTTAGATTAAGTGTGTGACTTAATTGTACTCACAATCTAATTAATATTTATTTTTATTAAATTATATTTTTTTGAAAGTGTTTTCGCTTAATCGTTACACTGTATCTTATTAACATTGAACTCTAAACTAATAAATGTATACAAAGGTTAGGGTCTAGACTGGTGCTCGCAAAATCAAAATCCACTGTGAAGATCGTCAGCTCTCAAGGGGCCAAGGCGCGGGTTCTTTCCTGTTTTCTTGAGGAGGGTAATTGGGTCAGTAGACGCTGTGGCAGAACATATTGTTGTCATTAACTTTATGCTCTAAGTTATGTCTAAGATAAACGTGGGACATATTGGACTGCAATTGACCGCAAAAGCACAAATAGCAATATTTTGACGAAACGTAAGATTATTTGGACTATATTCACACCAGTTAATTGTTATAAAACTCTCTGGTCAGATGCTCAATTTATATTGTACATAAACCGTTGGTTTTGTACCAATTGTGTTTGTTAGAGTAAATACATGATTCATATATTAGTGTGAGCTTCGTGTTAGATTACGCGTTCCGTTGAGACAAATACTTTGGAAAACAAACGAGATTTCATGCGAAAAATAGTCATCACATTAAGACATCACTTTGAGATGTCCTGCTCTTCCTTGTTTGGGGTGTTCAATTTTTTACACTCTTCCTTTATATCCAACAATAGCGACTAAGCATATAATATATATAAAAAGTGCTAAAATAAAATAAATTTCTATTAAATAATTTATTATTGTTAGCTAGTAAATTTTCTTGCATGCAGTAACTTTGGGCCAATATTCAAACTTCGCCACGCTAGGTGGACGCAGGCAGTTTGAGGGTTGGGGGACGATGGATCCTCTTCCAGCGCAATATGATATCCATTTCGCTCGGCTAAAAGCCATATTTTTTTCAACCCTGAAGGTTAAAAGGCCAATGGTGTTAGCTCGTACTAGTCTAGCGACTTGCTGGTTAACGGGAATATAAATAGCTTACGATTATTGTTGTTAATCGTCGCAATAGTACTGCATGCTCAGACAGTGGTATCTTCGGTAATTGTAGCTTTTTGTTGTGTTCATACTCGTTGTTTTTGGCAATCACTTTTACAGTTGTGCGTGCATGGCTTCGACAAATCTGACTTGAAGAGTACACTGATCTAAAACAAACTATTCAGTTGTATACCGACTCCTCTTGTTTTGAACAATAGCCTTTATAAGAACTAATCTGATCTAATGAGGCTGTCTGGTTCGCTGCCTCGACTAGCTACTGCGGCAAGTTTACCCGATGTTCGCTAATCCGGTCTGCTCTTCATTTTGGTCTAGAGTGCCGATGCATTTTAATTCCCAACTAAGCATGAACATTAATACCTATTGTTTTTTCTTTTAAGGATACTTTTTCAACTGATATTTGTGTTTATATCCTTTTCATTTTAGCCTAGGCACTAGGTCAGTTAAGTGAATTCTACGGAAGATGTCATTTGATTCAGATACTTACGCGTAATCTCTTCTCGTCCCTACGTTCGAAACATGGCCTACTGGCGAATCGGGGTCGCCGCTTTACTTCCTTACCGGATCTAATCAGCGAGGGGAACGGGAACTGGTGGAGGAATGTCGGACTAAAAACAGCCTTGTCATGTGTGTTAACGGACAGCATCTAGCTAGTGCACGTACTCGAGTAGGACTCAGCGGCAAGAGACCATAGTTGCCTTTCACTGAAGCCTTTAGATGTGCCGAGAGACCATAAGGATCCCAATGATTTCTTGGTTGACTCCATAGGTGATTTTACTCTCAACTATTTCTAAGTCGTCTTAGAGGTAATACGTCCATGTCTTAAGGTGTTAAATACAACAGAATTTGCCTAA
>NW_019942919.1:120298-122692 GCF_002910315.2 Salvelinus sp. IW2-2015 | reverse complement strand
AGTTGATTTGGACAAAACACTAATAGCCCAAACATTACCAGGGTTCTGCACAACTTTTTCCACTGATGGTGCTATGTAACTTTTCTACTTATAATTTAATAAACACCCCATTTTACCTTAGTGACATGTACCATTTATTTTAATTTTTTTAAAGTGTGCTATCGTACGAGGCTTTAACATTGAACCAACCAATGTCAAAGGTCAGGGATCATCAACTAGATTCAGCTCGGGCCAATTTCCTTTCTTGGATGAATGAATTTAATGGCGGGCAACCCTATCTGTAGATTGTTTTATTATGTAAAACCACAACAGATCCTGGAATATCCCTTAGGTCTGAGCGGAACATATTACATACAATTTGAGGCTAGACTGCAAATTACCGCAGCAAGCACAAATAGACGTTAACATTGGACTAAAAAGTTTAATCCTTGTTTAAATGTTACTTTAAATACCCTCTAGTTGTACTATTTGTTGTAGATGTGGATCACATATTTGCCTCTATTACGTGTGTGAGGATAACTAAACCTTCTGGCCCAGATTTACCAAAAGATTTATCAAATCCTGCCTAAAGTGAGACAGGCTGACTTTCCTACACATGACCAGTTGCCAGGGTTTGTGAAGAAGGAACGACCCTACTATATCACCATATCATACACAAGTGAAATATATATATCAAACTACAACATAAAAAATTAACACAAACATTGTGTGAATTTTATCTTTTAAAACAGAATTGTTTTTGTTACTCATGGTAATTGGCCCCAAGTGGAAATATCCGCAACCTGTAAAAAAGACACGATGTAAACCGAATGTTTGTCCACGTGTAATATTGGAAGCCAGAATTGGAAAATAAAGCTGTATTATTTGTTACCAAATACAACAGGTGTAGACCTCACCGTTAAATGCTTACTTTACAAGCCCTTAACCAACAATGCAGCTAAGGAAATATTTACTAAATAAACTAAAACAAAATGTTTAAGTAACAATAAAATAACGAGGTAATTTGTACATGTAGGTAGGGGTTAAGTGACTTTGCATAGATAATAAACAGTGAGTAGCTGCAGTGTAAAAACAAAATGGGGGAGGGGGGGGCGTAGAAGCTGTTAAGTCTTATGGCTTGTGAGTAGAAGCTGTTAAGGAGCCTTTTGGTCCTAGACTTGGCGCGCCGGTACCACTTGCCATGCGGTAGCAGAGAGAGAACAGTCTATGACTTGGGTGACTGGAGTCTGACAATTTCTTGGGCCTTCCTCTGACACCGCCTGGTATAGAGGTCCTGGATGGCAGGAAGCTTGGCCCCAATGATGTACTAGGCTGTACGCACTACCCTCTGTAACGCCTTACGGCCGGATGCCAAGCAGTTGTCATACCAGGCGGTGATGCAACCGGTCAGGATACTCTCGATGGTGCGGCTGTAGAACTTTGAGGATCTGGGGACCCATGCCAATTGTTTTCAGTCTCCTGAGTGGGAATAGGCGTTGTCGTGCCCTCTTCACTACTGTCTTGGTGTGTTTGGACCATGATAGTTTGTTGGTGATGTGGACACCAAGGAACTTGAAACTCTCGACCCGCTCCACTACAGCCCCGTCAATGTGAATGGGGGGCGTGTAGTCCAYGATCAGCTTCTTTGTCTTGCTCAGATTGAGGGAAGAGGTTGTTGTCCTGGCACCACCCAGGCCAGGTCTCTGACCTCCTCCCCCTATAGGCTGTCTCATCGTTGTCAGTGATCAGGCCTACCACCGTTGTCTTGTCGGCAAACTAAATGATGGTGTTGGAGTTGTGCTTGGCCACACAGTCGTGGGTGAACAGGGAGTACAGGAGGGGATTAAGTACGCACCCCTGAGGAGCCCCCCTACCCTTACCACATGTGGGCGKCCTGTCAGGAAGAMCAGGATCCAGTTGCAGAGGGAGGTGTTTAATCCCAGAGTCCTTAGCTTAGTGRTGAGCTGTGTGGRCACTATGGTGTTGAACGCTGAGCTATGTATGGGCTATGAAGTGTTATGTATGGGCTATGAAGTGTTACGTTCTGACCTGTTTCCGGACACATCTCATCCAGCAGTTTGACCATGCCCTCTCCCTGCATGGTGGTCCAGGCCTTGATAGGGGAGCCTCCTCCGATCCGGCTGTACTGCTCCTGGATCTTAGGGGTGCGCCGCTTCGCTATGAACGGACCAAGTCGACTGAGGAAGAAGAGAGATTCACATCGTCAATAAATCATGTCAACTTCTGGAGTAATAAATGTAACTTGGTCCCAAGATCATTCGGAAAGTATTCAGAAGAGATATAAGATAAGAACACTGTTTTTGCTTTGGTATTATGTGTAGATTGATGAAGAGGGAAAATAATTTAATCCCTTTTTAGAATAACGCTCTAACGTAAGAAA
Organism: Salvelinus sp. IW2-2015; assembly: GCF_002910315.2. NCBI lineage: Eukaryota > Metazoa > Chordata > Actinopteri > Salmoniformes > Salmonidae > Salvelinus > Salvelinus sp. IW2-2015. The sequence goes on along the minus strand of NW_019942919.1, from coordinate 120,312 downwards.
AACCTTGGAAAAAG
>NW_019942919.1:112356-120273 GCF_002910315.2 Salvelinus sp. IW2-2015 | reverse complement strand
GTTGTTGGTCCCATGTTTCATGAGCTGAAATAAAAGATCCCAGAAATGTTCCATACACACAAAAAAGCTTATTTCTCTCTCAAATTAAGTGGACTATTCGTTTACATCCCTGTTTTTTTTTTTTTTCTTTTCCGGACATTAAACTCTGTTTTAAAGTCACCAGTGGCCTCGTGGTGAAATCCCGAACAGTTTCCTTCCTCTCCGGCAACTGAGTTAGGAAGGACGCCTGTATCTTTGCAGTGACTGGGCGAATTGATACACCATCCAAAGCCTGATTTAAATAACTTTACCACGCTCAAAGGGATATTCAGCATCTGTTGTGTTTTAAAATAAACATCTACGAATAGATGCCCTTAAATTCATTACTTGATTATTGAGGGGGACCTTACAGGATAATTGTCATCTGTGGGGTACAGAGATAAGATGAAGACAAACTGTTTTGCTTTGGTATTATGTGTAGATTGATGAAGAGGGAAAATAATTTAATCCTTTTTAGAATAACGCTCTAACGTAAGAAATATTTTACATGTTGTGTTTATATTGCTGATCAGTGTAATCCATCTATGGCAAGACGGCACAAATAGATCTTGGGCCTGGCAAACATAAATTTACCTTGTCCTTGTGTGTGTGTTGTAACGGTTTTGACTTGAGGTTATTGTTTGTAAGGGGTGCCAGGTAGGTTGAAAATATTGATTTGTTCTTTTTTGTTTGGGAGRGAATGAGTCCCATCTGGTCAGTCATACAAAGGACTCATGTAAAAGTCAGTATGGAAATACTCTTTTTATAAACCCTTAAAACATTGGAAATAACTTCAGGACCATCACAGTGTGTGTGTGTTTGTACGAGTACAACTTACTTCTGAACAGGAAGCTTCATCAGATCGGTGTCGGAGAAAAGGCGCAGCAGGAAATCGTGWACATCGTCCAGTTTCTCAGGTCCTCCCATGTTCATCATTAAGATCCCYGTTTTGGGCTTTCTGCAAAGGATATGTACAGTACTACATTAATACTGTATCCTTATTTACAATTGTAACTCAAGACATCTAAGCAAGTATCCATGTATTTATGTTTCTGTGTGGACATGTACAGTAGTACTGTGCWATTCAGAACTGAAACAGCCAAGCAGATATCCCTAGTATAAATCTGATATCTAGGCATGTATCCAGAAAGAGGTGCCATTGAAACACATGGAGCAAGGCCGTACGAGGGCTCTACCACCTACATAACTAACTGGCACGCATACGTCTCCCCCCCCAAATTAGGCCTATACTACTGTACTATACTGTGGACAGTAAGTATTTATCCAGGCCCTGTATTGAAGGAAGTGATGCCACACACAAAACTATAGTTTGTTCTTGCTCAGTCTTACATTTAATGAACCCATTGAAGCTCAGCGTGGTCCTACATTTTGGCTGCTGCCTTTTTAGAGATCCCATCTCTGCATTGAACTTCAAGCAACACAGCTCACACAGCTTTATGTATCTGCATTTGTTTAACTTGGTGCAGGACTCCTGACGTCAATTTAGTCCTTTCATCAACATAGAAGAATAGGGTAGTGTCTAGGCTAGTGTCTACATGCAGGTTCTCACTCAACACGTTTCAGTATGAATGACGACAGGGTAAAAGAGTACTTTAATCAAAGGGATATTTATTCCCTCTCTCTAGTCTATTGTACTGGACCTGTTTTCTACAGCTTCTGGGGTGGCTGTGGAGGCTGGCTGGACGAAGGCTGCAGCRGTTGCACTACTAGACTGTCTTCTGAGAGATGTCGTAACACACAGGTTTATGGCGTTACTGCACTTGGCAACTGAAGGGGAGAGAGGTGACAAGAATGAAAGTCAAAATCAGACATTTAAATTGATTTACTTCCTTCTAAGCCTATGCCTAAAACAGATAAGAAAAACATTACATTTTATAATCATACTGAAAGCAAAACTGCAATTATTATTTTAAGGCATTACCAACATGTATTATCTGTCAAGCTTGGGAGCAGCAACTTTAGTATTTGTTATTTAAGAATAGCTCAGTAGACTAGTAGTACTTACCAATATAATATATATCTATATATATATATATGTCTAACTGGCTGCAGCAACAATCAGTGAACGCTAAGCGGCGCAGGGTTATGCAAGTTGAAAAAAATGTCAGTTGTGTAACTTTGAATTGCATTAGCTAAATAAACGTTACATTGCCTCAATTTTAGCCGACGTAGCTATTTTTCACAGTTAATTTAACTCCTGGAAGAGCTCAATAATATGACAAAGCAGTTTGACCAAGGTTTAGTAAACATTAGTTAGTGTGTGGTTAGTCCTCAAACAAACCAGCTAGAAGCAATACTTGCTAGCTAGCTTTTGACTTGGCATATTATTGCGATTTAATTAAAAATGAAATATTTACAAAAATAAATAGTGCTAGTATAATGCTGTCTTGAGGCATCAGTGAAGTTCGGTCTCTCACGAAATACCTTACTCATTCACAACCTGAAGGTTAAAAGGCAATGCTAGTTAGCTGACTAGCTAGCGACTGTGGTAAAGGGCAATATAAGCTAGATTTCGCTGTTAACCAGCAAATGCATGTCAAAGACACTGGTAACTTTTGTCTGTGTTCATGTTCTTGTGCTGCTGCTAACTTGCGAGCTAACCAACTTCAGCGTTACCAGCTATCTGTATAGCTAGCTCGCTAACATTAGCAAAAAGTAGCTAGCTACCATCAACTTACATTGAATGAGCCGACTCGCTCTTCCCAATACAGACATCATGTTTCCTTAGCGTCCCTTTCACACGATTAAATGGTGTATTCCTGTACTTCTAGGAGTGATTTGATCCAGTCAGCGGATCCTATTTGTCCATATAACAAATTGCGTGGTCGCTAGCTAAATTCCTTCCAGCCTCTACACCCGAGGACTGMCACTGACAGAAAGCACACTAACAGCACTTGTCATGTGTGTTWACAAGCCATGCCTGTGCTCTGACGTAGGAGGCTGTGCAYTCCCCTAGCCTTGTCGTCCAGTAAGTAGCCCATGGTGTTCTCCTAACTTTTGGTGCTGTTCTGTTCCATAAACCACCAAACACATAGTGAGTTTTGGATACATATTCCATTTTCTTTGGTGTACAAGGAAATGTATCTGTACAAAAACACAAGTCTAGAGAAGGAAGTTACTCAAGAAAATATGTGCCAAATTCTAACCCTTGTATTTCACTTTGTTTAACAGGTTTATTGCAACAGTAGTGGAGCAGTAACTTGTCGCAATATAAGCAAGAGATGTAACAGAATGCGTGTCCCCACAGAACATTCCAGATAGACATTGTAGCGTATGCAGTATACATTTATTGGCAGACAATGCATTGCTGGACAGCATGAATTTATGTTTTGAAAACACTTTTCAAACTTACATTTGCAGGATTTGTTACTGTAATTAAGTGATCTTGTCTTATGTTCTCCAGCCTTGTATGTTGGTCTTTTGCAGTGCATGTAGGATGACGGGCGTTCTTCCAAATGGCACTCTTGATCTAGTATTAGTGAACTACGTGTTGTCCTGGATCAAACATTAGACTTATAAACAAGAATACGTGCCATTTGGAATGCTCTGATAATAAAAAGAAAAATAGCCTATATATGGGTGTTAACAACGTCCGTGATTGGGAGTCCCATAGCGGCCGACGCCAATTGCCACGTGTCGGGTGCCGTGTAGCCTCCATTGTAATAAAGATGTTATTTTTATACTGACTGCTAGTTAAAGGATTCTGAACCTTTTCTTTCGCCCAAAATAACAACCCAAATCTAACTGCTGTAGCTCATGGACTGAGCAAGATATGCACTATGCTGATACCGTTTCAAGGAAACACGTTGAAGTTTTGAAATGTGAAATTAAGTAGGAGTATAACACATTAGTCTGGATAATGCCATCTTTGAAAATGCAAGAGAAGCCATAATGTATTATTGAGTTCAGGCACATATGAGTTTGGCCACTAGAAGGCAGCAGCTGTGTCAAGTTTCGTATTGATCCAGTGAACATTTCAATACTGGAATATATTTGTATCTTGCATTGTGCGATTGGTCATTGTACATTTTCAAGTACATAACTATAGAGAACATACAAAAATTATATGGTTAAACAACATTTTTAAGTTTACACACTCCCAGGAATGTCATACATGATGGATCATTAGCTCATACACTAACTTGTACACATCTAGATGGCCGGGCGGGGTGGGTGGGTGTGGAGCCAGAGACAGCAGGAGTTGAAACTGTAGAACCCAGTTCCTACATTTGAATGTAAAAATAGATTTTAATCAAACAAAAATATGCTACATTGGTATCTCTGGGACCTTCAGGATGACAAATCAGAGCCAGATTACTGAATTTAAGTACATTATTTACCTTCAGAGGTGAATGTATCAAACCAGTTGCCTGGATAAGTGTTTTGTTGTTGTGCACTATCCTCAAAAAAATTGCATTGTCTTTTTTCACTGTAATAGCTACTGTAAACTGGACAGTGCAGTTAGATTAACAAGAATTGAAGCTTTCTGCCCATATAAGAGATATCTATGACTGGGGAAATGTTCTTGTTACTTACAATGTCATGATAATCACGTTAGCGCACATTAGCTCTCTTTATTTTTTCTTTAAAAATAAAATAAGGGAAAAGGTTGCTATTGGGATGCTCTGGTAAAAAAAATAGCACTATATAGGGAATCGGTTGCCATTTGGGATGTACATCTTGGTCTCTTGAAGCGCAGTGTGATCCATCTCCAGCAGGGGGCAGGGTAGTTGGTAGTTCAGGGTCGGCAGCGCTGGATGAAGCGGGGGTAGAGACACACGTCTCTGATGTGGTKTCTGTTCAGCAGCCAGGTTAGGAACCTCTCCAGGCCCAGCCCGTAGCCACCATGGGGACAGGTACCATACTTCCTCTAGAAGACACAATGTTGACATTATTAAGGAAACACAACATCAAAAATGTCTAACAGATTCTCTATTTCTTTTTATGAAACAGTTAGTTTCCGGAAACACTATGACGTTTTGAAGTAATTCAGTTTCTTCTAAAATAAAGCTGAAAAGAATATGTGTTTCCTATGTGTCCACTGATTTCTTCAAGTAGAGTTTCATTTAGCGAGCAAGCAGGCCAATATCTTCGGTCAATAAAGAGTCTTTCACCAAGTGATGTCTATGATACTGAGAAAAAGGGTTTCGGCTTTCTTGTGCTTTGTTTGATATGTTATGATTATACACAAATTTAATTTTGATATACTGTTGGAATTTATGCAGATTTTTATATTCATGAATCGACCCCGCTGCTTGCCAATTAACAAAGGAGAGGTGTTGGGTTTTTTTGATTTGTGTTGTTTACATGTGATGGGACTTCATTCGACAAAGTGGATGGAAATCGTGGTGTGTAGTGGAAGATCTTATGAATCTTGAATTGTCATATTTTCAGTCTTAAATCTGTGATTTTGTATTTGTTCCCCCAAAGTCACCCCACCACACTCTGGTGCAGACCCAGGTGGAGGGAGGTTCACCCTGTTCAACCTGAACTACTTTGGGGAGGAAGCGCTTCCTGACCCAGTCCTCTTCAGATGAGCATGGGGTCCTGGAGGACTGTTTGTAATCCTAGCTTGCTTCTCTGGGTGAGATCATTCGGAGCTTGTGGTAGCTTGGCTCTTGGAACTATCCGCTGATCCGGAGTCCGGTGGACAGTAAGTCCAGTACAACAGTTTCCACAGACGCAGATGCACTGTCTCGAGGTGAGTACTGAAAGGGAATTAAGTATGTTACTTGCCTATATGCTTGCTTTTACAAATCGAGAAATCCATTCTGACATACAGAAACAAAGAAGAAACACTGTAATGAACACCCTGCCTATTTAGATGTATCTGTACCTTCTTATTTACAGGTATATGTTTCGACGTAGACAAACTATTACTTTCAACAGAACACGGTGTGTCTACTCTTTAGGGTCACCCGTGGTATTATACATAGTAATACGGACTACATACTATACCAGCAGGAGCCTTGCTGCCTCTGCATTTCTCTCGTCACATACATTCTTGGATGTACCTGTGCCCGTCTGTAGTACAAATGCTGCGACAAGTACGTGGCAGAGTTGCGGACCGTTTTGCATTTCGAGACGTATGAGGACGCGTCACTGAGTCTCAGTTGGTGTAGATGGCATTGAGTGACTCTGTGCTGTAGATGTGGGTAGGCACCAGAGTGAACTCTGAAGTCTATCCTGCTGTGCTTCGTTCTGACTCTGATCAGAGCTAATCTGTTTATCGTCCTGATGTTTCATTGGTACGAGCTATTAGTTCTTTTGTGTGGCCTTGATCTTGTCGCCTCACTTTGCGTACTTTCTCTCTGTTAGGTTCGTGCCACGTTATATTACTAGCTGTGATGTTTCTTAAATCTTTATTTCTCTGTAGTTTTGTTCCAATGAGTGTTGAATATTATATTAGCTAGAGTTATATATGTTGATAAGATGTGTCTCTAATCTTTTTTGATGAGTTCAAGGTTCCTGACTTTCTAGAATCCGTGTGTGGTGCTTGAAGGCTAAAGCATGGAGGCAATAAGCAAGTAACTCACAGGCTTAGTTGGAGCCTTGTTTTATTCCCTCTCTCGCATCCTCAGCCACCCGAGATGAGCGTCAGAGCCCGTACACTGAGGGCTGATGCAGATAGAGGATGAAAATGGCGTACTATGGAATCAGGAGGCCCATCATCTAAGGCTGAAGGAGAATCGACATCAAAAGATTAGGACAGTGAATGGGACGCCTTACTAGAGTTTTGGCAGACATAGGTGTGTAGATATTGTTGACTAATGAAACTCACGAAATGGAGGCAATTTGATACAATGCTATCAAACCAATCATCACATCTACTCAGAAATAATATTTAGCGACAGTGGCGATTGTTGGTTTGTTTGAAGAATATTTTAGGAACCCCGGTCCATGACAGATTGAGACCTAATACCTGGAGACTATCTACTATATTGACTTATCAAAATGGAGAACTCTCCTGGTTGAACCTGTTATGATGTCTCAGTAGATTAGTCTGTGTCCAGAAGAAACTGATGATAAAGAGAAAAAACGGAATGTCCGCAGTGTTTAGATGTACTCTTCTCCAGCTCTCTGTTCCTGTGATGTTATAAAAAAACCTTCCCTCCTATTGTTTCAGGACTCCCAGTGGTCCAGAGGGCTGATGACTGATGCCATCGTGAGATCATCCTGTTAGTGGCGCTATCCGCACGGCTGAGATCAAGTCCTTCTACACTGGGCACTGTCCTGAGGACCGACGCCATCACTGAGACGGTGGTCCCTGACCAGCAGAGAGCTATACATCACAGGAAACCAGACCTGAAAAACCACACCTAGAGAAGCCATCATGAACCTTACCCAGGGCCTTGATCTCAAATTATGAGGTAATCAATCATATCTAAGGATCGATATTGATGTTTACGTCTGGTGCTGTTAGATGAATATGACAGTAGAATATCATGGAACGCAGGGGGAAGCTGAATCTTTAGGAGAATCATAATCCTACATCTGGAAGGGAAGAATGTGAGGACTGATAAGACATATACGACTGCATTAGATGTACTGGGCCTGTCCCCTCTCCCCAGGTGGATGTGCTGATGCCTAACGTTTGGAGAGGTAGTTGAGGGTCTATGAGGATCTGGGATGTTGAGGAACTGCTGGAGGGATACAAGAGTGAAGGCATTGACCCAACCCTTACTACTGGTACACTGACCAGGTATGTACCACTACACCCCTCTAATACTGGTGTACACTGGACCAGGTATGAACTCATCCAGGAAGAGAAATCTGAACTGTAAATCTTATTAATTTCAGCAATAATTACAACAGGGGTGTGCTTCATTGCGATTTTAGTAAGTGGCTGCTGGGGTCATAGGTTAGACACCGTAGTGT
>NW_019942919.1:106522-112331 GCF_002910315.2 Salvelinus sp. IW2-2015 | reverse complement strand
GCAGACAGTTCTAGTGTTTAACAAAGATAACCACTACTATAGGGCACTCTGCCTCTGCTTTCTCATCCCCTGTGTCCCTCCCTCTGTAGGTACCACTCACATAGAGGCAGAGTGCCCCTTCATGACCTATGAGGACCTACTGAGCAGGCTGGAGGATCTGGTGTGTGATGTGGTGGACCAGAGTCCTGAAGTCTCCTGCTGCTTCTCTACTCTACCAGTCAACCCTGTACGTCTTGATGTCATTGGCAGCTATTAGTTCTCTCTCTCCCCCCTTTTTCTCTCTGTATGTATGTCCGTCTCTAGCTGTATGTTTTATCTCTTTCTCGTAGTCTTGTTCACTGAGGTGGATATATTCTTAAAGTTTAATCTGAAAGAATGTTCCCTTTTTGAGATATCAAGTTTCCTGACCTTTAGAATCCTTGTGTGTGTGAAAGGCTAAACATGAGGATAGCACAGTACTAATGTGGCCTGTTTTTTTCCTCTCCATCCTCCCCAGACTTCAAGCCCCCTAAGAGGCCTTCAAGAGGATGAACTACTCTGATGCCATCATCTGGCTGAAGGAGCATGACATCAAAAAGGATGATGGGACCTACTATGATTTGGAGAGGTACAATTTGACTATGAATCTAAATGACATTTGTCAATTATCATCACTCCATCTCCCTCAGAAATAATATTTGGACAGTGTCCGATCTGTGGTTGTTTGAAGACATTTTTAGGACCGGTCCAGGACAGATTGAGCCTAGTCTGGACTACATATTACTTTCAATGGAGAATCTCTGTTGAACCTGTTTGAGTCCATAACTTAGTCTGTGTCCAGGAAACTGATGTAAAGAAAAACGGAATGTCGCTCAGTTTTATGTACTCTTCGTCAGCTCCTGTTACTGTGATGTTATAAACCCTCTCCCTCCTTTGTTTCAGGACATCCCAGTGGTCCCAGAGAGGCTGATGACTGATGCCATCGTGAGATCATCCTGTTGTGCCGCTACCGGCTGAGATCAAGTCCTTCTACATGAGCACTGTCCTGAGGACCGACGCCTCACTGAGACGGTGAGTCCCTGACCAGCAGAGAGCTTACATCACCGGAAACCATGACCTGAAAAACACACCTCAGAGAAGCCATCATGAACCTTACCCAGGGCCTGATTCCAAAATGTCTCTGGGTTCTGATCTAAGATCAGTTTTTTCCTGTTAGATAATAATGAATAAGAATATGGACAGGGGGAGTGACTCTAGATCAGGACTCCTTCTCCTGAGAGGAGAATGTGGGCCTGAAAGACATCCTCATTGTTGTCCCTGCTGCTCCTCTCCCCAGGTGGATGTGCTGATGCCTAACGTTGGAGAGGTAGTTGGAGGGTCTATGAGGATCTGGGATGTTGAGGAACTGCTGGAGGGATACAAGAGTGAAGGCATTGACGCAACCCCTTACTACTGGTACACTGACCAGGTATGTACATCTACCCACCCCTCTAATACTGGTACACTGGACCAGGTATGAACTCATCCAGGAAGAGAAATCTGAACTGTAAATCTTATTAATTTCAGCAATAATACACACAGGGGTGTGCTTCATTGCGATTTTAGTAATGGCTGCTGGGGTCATAGGTTAGACACCGTGTTGAAGAATAGGTTGTCAGTGAAACTAACCTGTATAAATAAAAGGTAAATACAAATAGAGGGTTTCATAAGGTCATGTTTTGCTGTCAGAATGATTCCAATTTGAAACAGCAAAGGAAAACAACAATYCCAGTACTCACTCAGACAGGTGCCTGCGGGTGATGTACTGCACTGCACGGTAGGACTGTGCGATACAGAAGGTGTCTCCCAGAGCAGGGATACAGGTCTCCAGGCTGAGCTGAGAGGACTGGGTCAGGAACGCTTCCTCCCCAAAGTAGTTCAGGTTGAACAGGGTGGAACCTCCCTCCACCTGGGTCTGCACCAGAGTGGGTGGGGTGAYCTTTGGGGGAACAAATACAAAATCACAGATTGAAGCTGAAAATATACAATTCAAGATTCAAATCTTCCCACTAACCACGTTTCCATCCACTTTGTGAATGAAGTCACATCACATTAAACAACAAATCACAACAGCTGTGATGGAAGCAGGTCGATTCAGTATAATTTCATAAATCCAACAGATCATTTGTTAGTTCGACACGGTGGGATCTTTTTGTGTCTGTAAAATGAATTATGTGAGAAATTGAAATGGAAACACAATTCTTTTTCAACTTATTTTAGAAGAAACTGAATTATTCAAAGGTGAGAATATATTTGACTGCATCTGTATATTACTATGTTCTATTTACGTGTTCAATTTATTTGGGTGGTTTCATGCTTCAAAGAGCTCAAACAGAAGGACGTTTGTACAGTGTACCCACTCTTACTTACTGACTCTATTGTCCCCATGGGGAAGTTTTGATGCAGTGTCATGTACACATTTAAAGTGTCGTTTAAATACAAAACAAAATTGACTATAGAACTTTCATAACAGTTACATACCAATAAAAAGAGACTAAAAAATATATAATAATAAATAAATAAATAAAAAATATATTTAAAAAAAAGACTAGCTTGCTGGCCTTAGAGCCAATATGAACATTAGCCCGGGCTATTTAGGAGGGTTATCACACCTGGCACAAATGTTTGTCTAGTTGTGTTTTTCCTGCTGAGGGGTGCCCTATACCTGCGCCCAGAGGGGAGTAGTTCAAAGTCCAGGTAAAGGGGGTGGCTTGGGTCTAAAATGATTTTATGAGCCTTACGGAGGGCCCTGACCTTAAAGATCTTATCTGTTTGACTCCAAGTACCTTGCTTGCTGTGGTAATAATCCTTCTCAACATAKTYTTACCTCATWGTATCCGCGGGTGAAGAAGTGATCCCTGAAGCACTGTGTGACAGTGGAGCGGATCCGKAGKATCTTGGACACGTTCTCCCCACGGATCATCATGTGTCTGTTGTTGAGCTGAACGTCAACATCAGACTCCTCATTCAGCAGGTTGTCAGCTCCTCCAGCCAGGTTTTGAGTTTAATCTGGGATATTAAAGTAAGTGAAGAATCTGTACCTGCTTCCCTCAGGTATTGCTTCACTGTCCCATACAGAGCCACTGTGCTTTCAGTGGACAGCACAGGGCATTATAGCACTGACACTATAATGGAGACAAAAACAAAACTAGTTTTAACAAATAAGAGGGGAAAAAAGGAGGGACCATAAATAAAGCAATTATTCAATTTTTAATAAAGAACAAATATCTATAATGAGCTTTAAAAGTTGTAAAAAATAAAGTACCAATTTTTGTTGAGAACACACTGCAGGAAACCAGTTCCATCTCTCAGCACAATGAACAGCAGGTTCTTTCCTAGCAAGAGAAAGACAATGTGTTCTCAGTCAACTTACCTAGTAAAATAAGGGTAAATACAAAATAAAGAGAATAAGAAACACACTATGAAGCCATGAAGCTCTCCTCTCATCCAGCTGCCCACAAAGCACTCAAAATAAGTCTGTAGTGAAGGGTTCCCTATCTGGCGGACCAGTGGTTTTATTGGCCCACCATCTTACAGGCTCTGGGTGTAGTTAATCCGACACCTCTCTGCGTAGTCATCGCATTTTACCTGCTGTTAGCTGATTAGCTGCTGTTGTCTCACCTGTTGTCTTAGCTAGCTCTCCCAATCAATACCTGCGATTACCTTATGCCTCGCTGTATGTCTGATAGCCTTTAGCCGACCCTAAACCCAGGCCCTGCATGTCCCCAGGCACCCTCATTTGTTGACTTCTGTCATCGAAAAAGCCTTGGTTTCATGCATGTCAACATCAGAAGCTCCTCCCTAAGTTTGTTTTACTCACTGCTTTAGCACACTCTGCCAACCTGACGTCCTTGCCGTGTCTGAATCCTGGCTTAGGAAGGCACCAAAAATTCAGAGATTTCCATACCCAACTATAACATTTTCCGGCAAGATAGAACTGCCAAAGGGGGCGGAGTTGCAATCTACTGCAGAGATAGCCTGCAAAGTAATGTCATACTTCCAGGTCCATTCCCAAACAGTTCGAACTTCTAATTTTAAAAATTAATCTCTCCAGAAATAAGTCTCTCACTGTTGCCACCTGCTACCGCCCCCCCCCCCCCAGCTCCCAGCTGTGCCCTGGACACCATTTGTGAATTGATCGCCCCCATCTAGCTTCAGAGTTTGTTCTGCTAGGTGACCTAAACGGGATATGCTTAACACCCGGCCATCCTACATCTAAGCTAGATGCCCTCAATCTCACACAAATCATCAAGGAACCTACCAGGTACAACCCAAATCCGTAAACATGGGCACCCTCTTAGATATCATCCTGACACACCTGCCCTCTAAATACACCTCTGCTGTCTTCAATCAAGATCTCAGCGATCACTGCCTCATTTGCCTGTATCCGCTACGGGTCCGCGGTCAAACGACCACCCCTCATCACTGTCAAACGCTCCCTAAACACTTCTGCGAGCAGGCCTTTCTAATTGACCTGGCCCGGGTATCCTGGAAGGATATTGACCTCATTCCGTCAGTTGAGGATGCCTGGTCATTCTTTAAAAGTAACTTCCTCACCATCTTAGATAAGCATGCCCGTTCAAAAAACGCAGAACTAAGAACAGATATAGCCTTGGTTTCACTCCAGACCTGACTGCCCTCGACCAACACAAAAACATCCTGTGGCGGACTGCAATAGCATCGAATAGTCCCCGTGATATGCAACTGTTCAGGGAAGTCAGGAACCAATACACGCAGTCAGTCAGGAAAGCAAAGGCTAGCTTTTTCAAGCAGAAATTTGCATCCTGTAGCTCTACTCCCAAAAGTTCTGGGACACTGTAAAGTCCATGGAGAACAAGAGCACCTCCTCCAGCTGCCCACTGCACTGAGGCTAGGTAACACGGTCACCACCGATAAATCCATGATAATCGAAAACTTCAACAAGCATTTCTCAACGGCTGGCCATGCCTTCCACCTGGCTACTCCAACCTCGGCCAACTAGCTTCCAATACTCTACTCAGCAAACTAGATGCAGTTTATCATAGTGCCATCCGTTTTGTTACTAAAACACCTTATACCACCCCACTGCGACCAGTATGCTCTAGTAGGCTGCCCTCGCTACATATTCGTCGCCACACCCACTGGCTCCAGGTCATCTATAAGTCCATGCTAGGTAAGCTCCGCCTTATCTCAGTTCACTGGTCACGATAACAACACCCACCCGTAGCACGCGCTCGCAGGTATATCTCACTGATCATCCCAAAAGCCAACACCTAATTTGGCCGCTTTCCTTCCAGTTCTCTGCTGCCAATGACTGGAACGAATTGCAAAAATCGCTGAAGTTGGAGACTTTATTTCCCTCACCAACTTTAAACACTTGCTATCTGAGCAGCTAACCGATCGCTGCAGCTGTACATAGTCCATCTGTAAACAGCCCCCCAATTTACCTACCTCATCCCCTTACTGTTTTTATTTATTTACTTTTCTGCTCTTTTGCACACCAGTATCTCTACTTGCTCATGATCATCTGATGATTTATCACTCCAGTGTTAATCTGCTAAATTGTAATTATTCGCTCCTATGGCCTATTTATTGCCCACCTCATGCCTTTTGCACACAATGTATATAGACTCATTTTGTTTTTTTCCTACTGTGTTATTGACTTGTTTATTGTTTACTCCATGTGTACTCTGTGTTGTTGTCTGTTCACACTGCTATGCTTTATCTTGGCCAGGTCGCAGTTGTAAATGAGAACTTGTTCTCAACTAGCCTACCTGGTTAAATAAAGGTGAAATAAAAAAATATTTTTTTT
>NW_019942919.1:86806-106497 GCF_002910315.2 Salvelinus sp. IW2-2015 | reverse complement strand
AGCGCCAGACCCACCAGCTCCCAGAAGTACACAGTGCAGCTCATGACCACCAGGGGCCTGGAAGAGGAGAGGAGAGAGGACATCCTAGTCAGTCATAGCTCTAATATAAAATAACAAACCATCTAATACCATGAATTACAGTCAGAGTGAAAAGGGACAGTTAACCCAGAACCAGATTGGGCTAGTCCTGGTCTAAAAAAAGGTTTGAGTTTAATCTGGGTAATTAAAGTAAGTGAAGAATCTGTACCTGCTTCCCTCAGGTACTTGCTTCACTGTCCCATACAGAGCCACTGTGCTTTCAGTGGACAGCACCAGGGCATTATAGCACTGACACTATAATGAGACAAAAACAAAACTAGTTTTACAAATAAGAGGGGAAAAAAGGAGGGACCATAAATAAAGCATATTATTCAATTTTGTAATAAAGACAAATATTCTATAAATGAGCTTAAAAGTTGTAAAAAATAAAGTACCAATTTTATTGTTTGAGAACCACTGCAGGAAACCAGTTCCATCTCTCAGCACAATGAACAGCAGGTTCTTTCCTAGCAAGAGAAAGACAATGTGTTCTCAGTCACTTACCTAGTAAAATAAGGGTAAATACAAAATAAAGAGAATAAGAAAACACACTATGAGCCATGAAGCCCTCTCCTCTCATCCAGCTGCCCACAAAGCACTCAAAATAAGTCTGTAGTGAAGGGTTCCCTATCTGGCGGACCAGTGGTTTTATTGGCCCACCATCTTACAGGCTCTGGGTGTAGTTAATCCGACACCTCTCTGCGTAGTCATCGCCATTTTACCTGCTGTTAGCTGATTAGCTGCTGTTGTCTCACCTGTTGTCTTAGCTAGCTCTCCCAATCAATACCTGCGATTACCTTATGCCTCGCTGTATGTCTGATAGCCTTTAGCCGACCCTAAACCCAGGCCCTGCATGTCCCCAGGCACCCTCATTTGTTGACTTCTGTCATCGAAAAAGCCTTGGTTTCATGCTTGTCAACATCAGAAGCCTCCTCCCTAAGTTTGTTTTACTCACTGCTTTAGCACACTCTGCAACCCTGACGTCCTTGCCGTGGTCTGAATCCTGGCTTAGGAAGGCCACCAAAAATTCAGAGATTTCCATACCCAACTATAACATTTTCCGGCAAGATAGAACTGCCAAAGGGGGCGGAGTTTGCAATCTACTGCAGAGATAGCCTGCAAAGTAATGTCATACTTTCACAGGTCCATTCCCAAACAGTTCGAACTTCTAATTTAAAAATTAATCTCTCCAGAAATAAGTCTCTCACTGTTGCCACCTGCTACCGCCCCCCCCCCCCCAGCTCCCAGCTGTGCCCTGGACACCATTTGTGAATTGATCGCCCCCATCTAGCTTCAGAGTTTGTTCTGCTAGGTGACCTAAACTGGGATATGCTTAACACCCGGCACTCTACAATCTAAGCTAGATGCCCTCAATCTCACACAAATCATCAAGGAACCTACCAGGTACAACCCCAAATCCGTAAACATGGGCACCCTCTAGATATCATCCTGACCAACCTGCCCTCTAAATACACCTCTGCTGTCTTCAATCAAGATCTCAGCGTCACTGCCTCATTGCCTGTATCCGCTACGGGTCCGCGGTCAAACGACCCCCTCATCACTGTCAAACGCTCCCTAAACACTTCTGCGAGCAGGCCTTTCTATTGACCTGGCCCGGGTATCCTGGAAGGATATTGACCTCATTCCGTCAGTTGAGGATGCCTGGTCATTCTTTAAAAGTAACTTCCCTCACATCTTTAGATAAGCATGCCCCGTTCAAAAAACGCAGAACTAAGAACAGATATAGCCTTGGTTCACTCCAGACCTGACTGCCCTCGACCACACAAAAACATCCTGTGGCGGACTGCAATAGCATCGAATGTCCCCGTGATATGCAACTGTTCAGGGAAGTCAGGACCACAAATCACGCCAGTCAGTCAGGAAAGCAAAGGCTAGCTTTTTCAAGCAGAAATTTGCATCCTGTAGCTCTAACTCCCAAAAGTTCTGGGACACTGATAAGGTCCATGGAGAACAAGAGCACCTCCTCCCAGCTGCCCACTGCACTGAGGCTAGGTAACACGGTCACCACCGATAATCCATGATAATCGAAACTTCAACAAGCATTTCTCAACGGCTGGCCATGCCTTCCACCTGGCTACTCCACCTGGCCAACTAGCTTCCAATACTCTACTCAGCAAACTAGATGCAAGTTTATCATAGTGCCATCCGTTTTGTTACTAAAACACCTTATACCACCCACCACTGCGACCAGTATGCTCTAGTAGGCTGGCCCTCGCTACATATTCGTGCCCACACCACTGGCTCCAGTCATCTATAAGTCCATGCTAGGTAAAGCTCGCCTTATCTCAGTTCACTGGTCACGATAACAACACCCACCCGTAGCACGCGCTCCAGCAGGTATATCCACTGATCATCCAAAAGCCAACACCTAATTTGGCCGCCTTTCCTTCCAGTTCTCTGCTGCCAATGACTGGAACGAATTGCAAAAATCGCTGAAGTTGGAGACTTTTATTTCCCTCACCAACTTTAAACATCTGCTATCTGAGCAGCTAACCGATCGCTGCAGCTGTACATAGTCCATCTGTAAACAGCCCACCCAATTTACCTACCTCATCCCCTTACTGTTTTTATTTATTTACTTTTCTGCTCTTTTGCACACCAGTATCTCTACTTGCTCATGATCATCTGATGATTTATCACTCCAGTGTTAATCTGCTAAATTGTAATTATTCGCTCCTATGGCCTATTTATTGCCCACCTCATGCCTTTTGCCACACAGGTATATAGACTCATTTTGTTTTTTTCCTACTGTGTTATTGACTTTGTTTATTGTTTACTCCATGTGTAACTCTGTGTTGTTGTCTGTTCACACTGCTATGCTTTATCTTGGCCAGGTCGCAGTTGTAAATGAGAACTTGTTCTCAACTACCTACCCCTGGTTAAATAAAGGTGAAATAAAAATAATTTTTTTTGGGGGGGAATTTTCATTGTTGGACATAAGACTGTACAAAACACCAGGAAATCAGCTCCAAGTGATTAATTGTGTAATCTGTTCAAGTATTTGCACGCATAAGAGAGACACGTGATTGTTTACAAATGGAAGCAAGGTTTGAAATATTTAGTCAAATATTATATCTGTTTGGGATTCTTGCGTTCAATTTGCAGTCTACAAATGATTTGTAATAATGTTGCGCGCCCCTGACCATGTCTGAATCTAGTTGATGATCCCTGCTGTAGTAAATAGGAAACCCAGAGGGTGTTGTGTTGACTGTATCCTGAGCGTATAACTATTAGTAAACAACCTGCACATTATGGGCTAGTTACAGTGCTGTGGCATGCTGACAACTGCTGGGTTAGACACACATTAACCAACGTTCTACAACCCTCACCTTGTTTTCTCATTCGGTGCACCCAGCCAAACACCTTCACTCTCTCCCTCGGAGAGGCTCCAGCTGAAAGATTTTCACCTGTTGGGAAAAGGTTGATTACATTTCTACATTTCAACACAATGGAAGATAAAGATGTGATTCTTATTTCCAAACATTTATTTGTATTCATTTTAAAATAATTTTTAAACAATACAAAACATACAAAAAGATGAGTTTGACAGGATGCTGACGAAAGGAATATAGTGGATCTGACCGTTTTGGGCTCTGGAAGGCTCGAGTCATTCTCAATGGTGATTTCTTAGCTTCTTCCAGGTTCTTCTCTCGTCTCTCAGATCCTCTGCCTTTAAATCAAAGTTGAAATAATCTACATAAATATAATTATATGGTAATTATATATATTTTTAATCTATTTAACTCAGCAAGTCAGGCCTCCCGAGTGGCGCAGCGGTCTAAGGCACTGCAGTGCCACGAGAGATTCTGGGTTACAGTCCAGGCTCTGTCGCACAATTGGCCCAGCATCGTCCGGGTTATGGGAGGGTCTGGCAGGCAGGGATGTTCTTATCCCATCGCGCACTAGCGACTCCTGTTGGCAGGCCGGGTGCAATGCAAGCTGACACGGTCGCCAGGTTTACGGTGTTCCTCTGACACATCGGTGCGGCTGGCTTCCAGGTTAAGTGGGCATTGTGTCAAGAAGCAGTGCGGCTTGGTTGGGTTTCGGAGGATTCACGGCTCTCCCTTTGCCTCTCCCGATTCTGTACAAAAGTTGCAGCGATGAGACAAGACTATAACTACAAATTGGATTCCACGAAATGGGGAGAAAAAAGTGGTAAAAAATAAAAACACTTTGCAAGTCAGTTTAGAACAATTCTTATTTACAACGATGGAAACCAAAAGGCCTCCTGCAGGACGGGGGCTGGGATTAAAAAAATACATGATATAATATTGGACAAAACACACATCATGACAAGAGAGACAACACTACATAAGAGAGACCTAAGACAACAACATAGCATGGCAGCAACACAACATGACAACATCATGGTAGCAGCACAAACATGGTGTACACAACACTGATTCTCTTACCCTCAATGAGGTCTTGAAAGGCTTCGGCTCTGTTCATCACCGTCCTGGTCATTTCCTTCTTTGTCAGACACATACATCTCACCTGGAAGAAGTGGAAACACTCAACACTTGATGCTGAATGTGTTATTTCAGCTAACTAAACCTAGTTTGACATGTTCATTTCATGATTGAAAACTCCCGTATTCGAACACCACTATGCTGCTGTTTCACCCACCCAAAGGTTGGAGATCTGATGAAGCATGACAGTGATTAAACTAGCTAGGCAAGAGTGCTCGTTGCTAAGACTAGGAGCGTGACACGGCATGTTACCACATGCTTGGGTTCAGGACGACAGAAATGGAGAAAAAAAGCTCAAATAAAAGCAGAGCTCACACCGATGCGTGTATTTAACTAGCTGGTTTTCGCTAACTAGACAGTAAGATAAGCTTGACTATGCAATTATGTATATTTTAAATCATGACATTGGTGCTATGAAGCTAGCTAGCAACACCGGTCTGATGCAACACATCGATGCTTTCACATTGCTCAATGGCTGTGGTGTAAAGTACTTAAGTAAAAATAATTTTAAGTACTACTAAAATATGTTTTTGGGGTATTTTACTTTTACTTCACTCATTAATAACGAAATAATGTACTTTTTACTCTTTACATTTTCCCTGACAACCAAAGTACTCGTTACATTTTGAATGTTTAGCAGGACAGGAAAATGGTCCAATTCACTTCAGAACATCCCTGGTCATCTCTACTGCCTCGGATCTGGCCAGTCTCACTAAACAGAGAACATCCCTGGTCATCCTACTGCCTCTGATCTGGAGGACTCACTAACAGAGAACATCCTGGTCATCCCTACTGCCTCTGATCTGGAGGACTCACTAAACAGAGACATCCCTGGTCATCCCTACTGCCTCGGATCTGGAGGAGCTCACTCAACAGAGAACTCCTGGTCATCCCTACTGCCTCTGATCTGGCGTCTCATGTCGTGGAAATATTTGGACAATCATATTTCACAAATACCGGAGCCTGTGAGTTCAAGTATACTTCTTCTTACTTCATAACAAAGCGCGCCGCTGCATCATGAATACAACTGCCTTCCAACCCTTGACACACATTTTATAAACCTTGTCCTCCGTAACTTCATACTCAGTAGTGACTCCTCTTAATGGCTCATCACCTTCTGGCATTTTAGCCACCGTTCTAAATTGCCTTCATATTAGATCATGCAACCTGTATGGTCTCACATATTAGTTTCATGCATTTGGACCATAATCAACAGACTTGGCACTCTACAGAACTAACCAATAGATGTTATCCTGCTGACTCCACTGAAAGGGGAAAAAACATAGTTGGCCATAACAGTTACCAAGAATAACTGCTGCTGCATGTCTAATGGTGTTCCAATGACCCAGAGACAATACACGTACACTAGTTTTGCTGGCTCCTCTACATAAATAATATTTGGGCCCACAAAAAAGATATGTATTGAACAATTTCACAATACTCATAAACCACAAATCTTCGTTGTCAATGTGTCTGAGTGTTGAAACTGACCGCACGGGGCTACAGTATCCGCAAATACATTTAAACAAACAGAAGTCGTTCGTCTGGTACTTTGATACTTAGTACATTTAAAACCAAATACCTTTTAGACTTTTACTCAAGTAGTATTTTACTAGGTGGGGGACTTTTTAAAACCCGAGTCATTTTCTTTTTAGGTATCTTTACTTTTACTCAGTTTGACATTGGGTAAATTAGTAAACTAATAAACGCACAAGCTACTACTTACCCACTAGAGTCGCTGTGTTTTCTTACCTCTCGCCATACCCACGTAGAAATGTTTATCAATTGTAGTATATTAATGATTATACGAGCTACAGTAAGTAACTACTAAAAATGAATCTGCCCTCCTGTCCGTCAGTCGCTGGTGTTTGGTACTCTCATGTGTTAGGATTATCTGTAATACAACTTCTGCATATTTTGTGAATGGTGTTGGTTGGCAGTAACTTCCTGGCCATTTCATGTATCACCCTGCGAATGAATGAAAGACCATTATTGTTGGTGGTTTATGGAAGACCGGCTAGATATCGATGTCATGCTTATTTCATTATTAATTCAACCCATTGCTTCATGTAAACGAAGCTCGCACAGTTAAGCATTCCACTGTACTGTTTTAACACCTACTGTACCCCTGTGCATGTGACAATTACAAGAAAGGACAAAAACATTGCTTCATTTTTGTATCAATATTATTTTTTTTTTTAATAATGCTTGAAATATTATAGAACCAATGCTTCAATGGAAAAATGCCTTCCTGTGGCTGTGAACCCATAAATTGAATCTCATAATTCATCCGGACTGGAATTACAACGCACTGGATCACTTCATGAGAAGTTCACATTGTTATTGGGGTCTGTTCATTTCCAAGTCTCTTCAGTCGTGTGATCAGTGGGCTGTGCGTCAACTTACCCCTGTGTCAGCATAAAAAAAAATATATTGTTTAAATTTTATTTTAATATAATTATAAACAAATACTTTGAATATATTTAAACAAAATCAACAAACAAATAGAGAAAAGTACATGAACAGCTTACGCATACCAAACTATTTACATTACCCAGGTAATCTAAACAACAAATCATATTCATTACTTAATACAACTGTAAACACCCTGATCTGTCTCGCCTCGTCCTTGTGATGTCTCCACCCCTCTCCAGGTCGCTATTTTCCCCAGTTGTATTTATCCCTGTGTTTCTTGTCTCTCTGTGACATGTTCATCTTGTTTTCCCAGTGTATTTCACTGTGTTCCTGTCTCTCTGTGACAGTTCAATCTTGGTTTTCCCCAGTGCTAGTTATACCTGTGTGTTTCCTGTTCTCTCTGTGACGTTTCATCTTGTGGGGGGGAATTTTCATTGTTGGACATAAGACTGTACAAAACACCAGGAAATCAGCTCCAAGTGATTAATTGTGTAAATCTGTTCAAGTATTTGCACGCATAAGAGAGACACGTGATTGTTTACAAATGGAAGCAAGGTTTGAAATATTTAGTCAAATATTATATCTGTTTTGGGATTCTTGCGTTCAATTTGCAGTCTACAAATGATTTGTAATAATGTTGCGGCCCCCTGACCATGTCTGAATCTAGTTGATGATCCCTGCTGTAGTAAATAGGAAACCCAGAGGGTGTTGTGTTGACTGTATCCTGAGCGTATACTATTAGTAAACAACCTGCACATTATGGGCTAGTTACAGTGCTGTGGCATGCTGACAACTGCTGGGTTAGACACACATTAACCAACGTTCTACAACCCTCACCTTGTTTTCTCATTCGGTGCACCCAGCCAAACACCTTCACTCTCTCCCCTCGGAGAGGCTCCAGCTGAAAGATTTTCACCTGTTGGGAAAAGGTTGATTACATTTCTACATTTCAACACAATGGAAGATAAAGATGTGATTCTTATTTCCAAACATTTATTTGTATTTCATTTTTAAAATAATTTTTAAACAATACAAAACATACAAAAGATGAGTTTGACAGGATGCTGACGAAAGAGAATATAGTGGATCTGACCGTTTTGGGCTCTGGAAGGCTCGAGTCATTCTCAATGGTGATTTTCTTAGCTTCTTCCAGGTTCTTCTCTCGTCTCTCAGAATCCTCTGCCTTTAAATCAAAGTTGAAAATAACTTACATAAATATAATTATAATGGTAATTATATATATATTTTTAATCTATTTAACTCAGCAAGTCAGGCCTCCCGAGTGGCGCAGCGGTCTAAGGCACTGCAGTGCCACGAGAGATTCTGGGTTACAGTCCAGGCTCTGTCGCACAATTGGCCCAGCATCGTCCGGGTTATGGGAGGGTCTGGCAGGCAGGGATGTTCTTATCCCATCGCGCACTAGCGACTCCTGTGGCAGGCCGGGTGCAATGCAAGCTGACACGGTCGCCAGGTTTACGGTGTTTCCTCTGACACATCGGTGCGGCTGGCTTCCAGGTTAAGTGGGCATTGTGTCAAGAAGCAGTGCGGCTTGGTTGGGTTTCGGAGGATTCACGGCTCTCTCCTTTGCCTCTCCCGATTCTGTACAAAAGTTGCAGCGATGAGACAAGACTATAACTACAAATTGGATTCCACGAAATTGGGGAGAAAAAGTGGTAAAAAAATAAAAACACTTTGCAAGTCAGTTTAGAACAAATTCTTATTTACAACGATGGAAACCAAAAGGCCTCCTGCAGGACGGGGGCTGGGATWAAAAAAATACATGATATAAATATTGGACAAAACACACATCATGACAAGAGAGACAACACTACATAAGGAGAGACCTAAGACAACAACATAGCATGGCAGCAACACAACATGACAACATCATGGTAGCAGCACAAAACATGGTGTACACAACACTGATTCCTCTTACCCTCAATGAGGTCTTGAAAGGCTTCGGCTCTGTTCCATCACCGTCCTGGTCATTTCCTTCTTTGTCAGACACATACATCTCACCTGGAAGAAGTGGAAACACTCAACACTTGATGCTGAATGTGTTATTTCAGCTAACTAAACCTAGTTTGACATGTTCATTCATGATGAAAACTCCCGTATTCGACACCCCACTATGCTGCCTGTTTCACCCACCCAAAGGTTGGAGATCTGATGAAGCATGACAGTGATTAAACTAGCTAGGCAAGATGCTCGTTGGCTAGATAAGGAGCGTGACACGGACATGTTACACATGCTTTGGGTTCAGGGACGACAAGAAATGGAGAAAAAAAGCTCAAATAAAAGCAGAGCTCACACCGATGCGTAGTATTTAACTAGCTGGTTTTGCTAACTAGACAGTCAAGATAAGCTTGAGCTATGCAATTATGTATATTATTAAATCATGACATTGGTGCTATGAAGCTAGCTAGCAACACCGGTCTGATGCAACACATCGATGCTTTCAACATTGCTACAATGGCTGTGGTGTAAAGTACTAAGTAAAAATAATTTTAAGTATACTAAAAATGTTTTGGGTATTTTACTTTTACTCACTCATTAATAAGAAATAAGTACTTTTTACTACTCTTACATTTTCCTGACAACCAAAGTACTCGTTACATTTGAATGTTTAGCAGGACAGGAAAATGGTCCAATTCACTCAGAACATCCCTGGTCATCTCTCCTGCCTCTGGATCTGGCCAGCTCACTAAACAGAGAACACCCTGGTCATCCTACTGCCTGATCTGGAGGATCACTAACAGAGAACATCCTGGTCATCCCTACTGCCTCGATCTGGAGGACTCACTAAACAGAGAACATCCCTGGTCATCCCTACTGCCTCGGATCTGGACGGACTCACTCAACAAGAACCTCCCTGGTCATCCCTACTGCCTCTGATCTGGCAGTCTCATGTCGTGGAAATATTTGGACAATCATATTTCACAAATACCGGAGCCTGTGAGTTCAAATATACTTCTTATTACTTCATAATAAAGGCCGAGCTGCATCATGAATACAACTGCCTTCCAGTCTTGACACACATTTTATAAACTTGTCCTCCTAACTTCATACTCATWGTGACTCCTCTTAATGGCTCATCACCTCTGGCATTTAGCCACCGTTATAATATTGCCTTCATATTAGGAYATGCAACCTGTAGTGTCTCACATATGTAGTTTCATGCATGTWGGACCATAKCAACAGACCTTGGCACTCTACAGGAATAACCAATAGATGTTATCCTGCTGACTCCACTGAAAGGGGAACAAAAACATAGTTGGCCATRACAGTTACAAGAATAACTGCGTGCATGTCTAATGGTGTCCAATGACCCAGAGCACATACACGTACACTAGTTTTGCTGGCTCCTTCTGAAATAAATAATTGCCACATATGTATTGAAAAATTCACAATACTCACTAAACACAAATGCTTCGTTYGTCAATTATGTCTGAGTGTTGAACTGAGCCACAGGCTACAGTATCCGTAAATACATTTAAACAAACAAGAATATCGTGTCGTCTGGTTACTTTGATACTTAAGTACATTTAAAACCAAATACTTTTAGACTTTTACTCAAGTAGTATTTTACTAGGTGACTTTTACCCGAGTCATTTTCTTTTAAGGTATCTTTACTTTTACTCAAGTTTGAACATGTAAATTAGCTAAACTAATAACCACAGCTATCTACTTACCCACTGAGAGTCCGCCTGTGGTTTTCGTTACCTCCTCTGCCATACCCACGTAGAAATTGTATCAAATGTGTATATTTAATAGATTACYAGCGAGCTAATAATAATACTAAAATGAATCTGCCCTCCTGTCCGTCAGTCGCTGGTGTTTGTACTCATGTGTAGGATTATCTGTGAATACAACTTCTGCATATTTCGTGAATGGTGATTGGTTGCAGTAACTTGAACGTGGATTCGTTCCCAGTCCCTGCCATTCATTGTAGTTCCACCCTGGAATGATGAAAGGACCATTATGGTGTGGTTTATSGAGAGACCTGGCTAGATATGATTCATGCTTATTTCATTATTAATTCAACCCATTGCATCATGTAAAGAAGCTCGCAAGTTAAGCATTTCACTGTACTGTTTTACACCTACTGTACCCTGTGCATGTGACAATTACAAAAGAAAAGACAAAAACATTGCTTCCATTTTTTATCATTATTATTATTATTTTTTAATAATGCTTGAAATATTATAGAGCCAATCTTCCAGTGGAAAAATGCCTCTGTGGCTGTGAATAATAAATGATTCTCATAATTCATCCGGACTGGATGAATACAACAGCACTGGATCACTTTGACAAGTTCACATTTTTAGATTGGGGTCTCGTTCATTTCCAAGTCTTCAGTCGTGTGATCAGTGGGCTGTGGTTCAACTTTACCCCTGTGCAGCTTCAAAAAAAAAAAAATTTTTTTTTAATATTATTAAACAAATATCTTTTGAATATTATTAAACAAATATCAACAAACAAAAGAGAAATAGTCACATGCAAACAAGCTTACATACAAACTATTTACATTACCAGGAATCCTAAACAAACAAATCATATTCATTATTAACACAACTGTAACACCCTGATCTGTCTCGCCTGTCCTTGTGATTGTCTCCACCCCCTCCAGGTGTCGCTTATTTTCCCCAGTGTATTTATCCCTGTGTTTCCTGTCTCTCTGTGACAGTTCATCTTGTTTTCCCCAGTGTATTTATCCCTGTGTTTCCTGTCTCTCTGTGACAGTTCATCTTGTTTTCCCCAGTGTATTTATCACTGTGTTTCCTGTCTCTCTGTGACAGTTCATCTTGTTTTCCCCAGTGTATTTATCACTGTGTTTCCTGTCTCTCTGTACTAGTTCGTCTTGTATGTCGAAGCCTACCAGTGTTTTTTCCCGTTTTCCTGCTTGGCCTTTTCTCCTTTTCTAGTCCTCCCGGTTTTGCCCCTTGCCTGTTCTGGACTCTGTGCCTGCCTGCCACTCTGTACCRGTTMTGACCTWTTGCCTATTCCCTTTGGATTTATTAAACATCTTAAACTCCAACCGTCTGCCTCCTGTGTCTGCATTTGGGTCTTGCCTAGGGTCATGATAACAATTTATTAGCATTTTTGTTTTTAATTTTAGTTAAATTAGTGCCATATTGTTTCAATTCATTAATAAAGTGAAAAAAAGTTAGATTTTGAATAAGACCATTTGCACTTGTGAATATGAAATGTAGCTAATATTATAATTATTAATATTATATTATTATATTATTATTATTATTATTATTATTAAATATATTTTATCAATGTCATAATTTCTGAAATAAATCATATCAGAACCATTAAATTGTACAACCTGTCCTGTTTTATTTAAACAAAATGCTGTATATCACTCCCACAAAATTATACTACAAATACAGATAAAAAAACTAATTCAAAATGGTCTCCTCCATGCCACAGAAATCACAATTATAGTCAATATTCAGCTTGAATCTTTCCAAAACATGTTTCACAGGATAAATTCGATGTAACATTTTTTAAATGAAACTTCCTTTACCTTGTTAGTGATGCAATATTTGTTGTATTGTCTGTGCTTTCCCCCATTGTATATCACCATAGATATTTCAACCAAAAACATCTTGCTGAGAAAAGTGTAGTATCACAAACAATATTCCTAATCTGTTTATTACTAACTTTATCTTTGAGGATGTTAATATTGCCAGTGAATATATTGTCATGTAAATCTGTGTTACTTACATCAACCACAGAGGAATAAGAAAAATTAAGAAAAAACAGCTGCATATTTTTTCGAGGTTATTGGAATTATAAACTTATAAAGAAATTCCCCATATGAGGGTAGATATCCATCCTCATTCAGTAACTGACCAACCAAAATAATTGTATTCTCAAACCAGTTACGAAAGAAAAATAGATTTATTTAAAAAAAATCGAATATCTTTGTTGTTCCATAGAAAGAATCGGTGAGGGGGGAAATTATGTTTATACGCTAACATCCAAGCTAAAAGTGCCTGTTTATGGAATTTGGACAATTTTACTGGGATTTTATCAACATCAAAGTTACACCGAAGCAGAAATTCTAAGGCAACCTTGTACAGTAGCTTCTCTGAATTTATTAGCATTGTCCACTGTCACACAAAATCAACATGTCAAAAGTGGCTACTTCTCTTTATTTAGTTTCAGTCTGACTCAGACCAAGCACACTCTCGTAACAGCCAGGGCTTAACCACAAAGACTAATATAGATAGCTTGTGTAAGGTATAGTGGCAGTTTTTAGACACATAGCAACAGTATCTTATTATAAGGCCTGCAGCAAAACATATGAATCTTAAAGTCCCCTTAATCAATAATGGCGAGGGTCTTTGGGACCCACCCCCTACATCCCCCCCTCTGAGACTAATAAGTCTCACATGTTCAATCATAATATTCTCCTCTGAAATCAAACAGAGTTGGCAAAACCCGCGGATCCATTTGAACCCAGGGATGTCCTGCTAAAGGGAGAAACAAACTCCTGAGGTTCCTGCTGCTGGGGGTGAGTGTGTCTATACTCCCATTCCTCCTGAGTGTTGGGAAGAACCACACGAGTTGGATAGACAATGGGATTAAGAGAAACCAGAAATGCACCAGTCTCACCGTCAGCACAATTTTCATCAGCTTCCACCAACACCATCACTCCAGCATGTTTCAAGAGCAGTTACAGTCATTTTTCTTACAAATATAAACAGTAGCCAAAATCACCAAACCTCTACAAGTATAGGAGTAAACAACAAAAACAAAGTCAACATAACTTTCCCCATTRCAATTCCAAATTTAGCATTAAACCAGTCACCAATTTTGTCAAAAACAGATTTTTCAGATTTTGAGAGAGTTTTACTAAGATCAGCAATCGTATCAATTATCGCAGTCATATTCTCAGAGGAGTCACGGAAGAGCATAACACAATTTTCAGGATCAATAATACCTAGTACGTTACATTGTCCTCCTTCCTTYGCCAAAAGATAATCCAGACGACTGCTTTCAKATTATGGACATCTAMTGAGAGTTGGCTAAATCCCCGGATCGTTAAATTCATATGGGCCTGTAAAGAGAAGGTTCAATTAATTACCCGCTTTCCCAGGACAGCCACACCCCAGGAGGGTATGATTGACATACCACAAATCTCACCCGGGTGTAGGACATAACCATAGGCTTCCTGGTTGTCTGGGATGAGTCGTTTGGCGCGCTTCAGTTCCCCAGAGTTGGTTTGACCCGTCTCATTGAAGAGGTCAGTGACCCCCCCCCCCATCCAGGAGGTAAAGGGATGTACCCCTTGTTACTGCGTACCCACATCCATCGAAAAGGTGCTCCCATACCTTCCTCTATCCTGGAGAGGTTTACACCTGTCACTGTAAGTCTAACACACCATCTTGGCTGGTTCCATTTTCTTTTATGGACTCGTAGTTTCACCCAGTCTCCTACGCAGATGGTCAGAGCATTTGGATCCTCACCTGGGATTGGTTCTGCTGTTTTCCTAGTGTGAGAGTGGAGAAAACTGACARTAGAAGTYAGTTCYTTCATGTACTCAATGTGGTCACACTGTGCCTCAGTTATGTTTATCTGTCGGTCAGTCGTAGGTCTCACCCCTGGGGTGTTCATTGGTCGTCTTGTTAACATTTCATAAGGTGTACACCCAATACCTTTGTTAAAGGCTGCTGCACATTTTCATGAGGACAAGAGGTGATCCCTCTACCCATGTCATTCCTGTGGAATAGACAGCTTTTGGCAAGGATTTTCAGGTCTGTTAGCACCTCCAGTAACTCCGTTACTCTGGGTGATAGATGGACACAAACTTCTGATCAACACGCATCGTTTTGCCACTTGCGGTAACCACATTCTATGAGAGGTCCCATTGTCTGCAGACAAAACCTCAGGACACCGAACCGTGTATGATTCTTGGCTAGCATGTTGCAACTGTTCTCGCACACATTGGTAGTAGGAAATGCTTCCAGCACCTGGTGAACCGTGTCTATATCACAGGCAGTATCTCTTCTTTCTTTCACTCTATCATCGTCTAGGAGATTCATAGCAAGGTGGAAAAGGTCCTTTTGGATGAGAACGTCCCTGGTTGCGGTGCGGGAATCCCTGGTGCAGTGGAGCCGTGTCTATTTTATAAGAAAAACATCGCGGCAACGATAATAACGTTTTACGTGCTGATTCCAATATTCAAAACCATTGGGCGATTCTCCCCATATCCCCTTGACGAATGGCTACACTATGAGCAATAGAAACACATGTGATCATGGTGATGGTACAGGGCATGCAGACAACGATGTGCATAAGCCAGAACCTAGACAAGAGGCACACCCTCTTCCTTCCACACCTTGTGATTGAGATAACAGCCTGCAGCTGTTTTCAAATCAGTAGTTTTCGGCACAACAACAACTAAAAAAGAGGAATGTGTGTGACAACGGGAAACCGCCATCTTGGCCGCCTCATCAGYWATGCTGTTACCAATACTTAGCATARTTACTCCTACCYGTGTGTGCCTCAACCTTAACAATAGCCAATGTGTTAGGTTTTCACATAGCTTCAATCAACTGTTCAACAYATATGTCCTATTCTTAATAGGTGTYCCTGTGGTGTCAGTAAACCTTCTTGCTCTCCAAACCCCCACACCATGACAAACCCCAATAGCATATGCAGAGTCTGGATAAACAGTAAGTGTCTTCCCTTCCCCCAATTCACAGAGCTAATAAGTCTGCCTGTTGCGCTGATAAATGTTCTGGTAGGGGCCGTATAACCTCAATATCACCTTCCACATCTACTACAGCTAATCCTACATGTTTTTATTTGTATTTATTCTTTACCTGTACTTTGATCTATATAAGCAGAACCATCAACGAACAGCACCATGTCAGAGTCAAGCAGAGATTCATCAACAAGTCTTTTGTCCGGTTCACATTCCTGGGCTGTCTCGAYGTCCCTGTTACTGATGATTTGCTCAGGGAAGTCCGAACAACTTGTCCAATTTCGCCTAAACAGGAACAGTGAGCTCCAGTGTCTATTAGAAACGGTAGGTCATGTCCATTAACATTAAGAGTAACCATTGGCTCGTCTCTTCCATCATTGTATATAGACTTATTTTTCTACTGTATTATTGACTGTATGTTTGTTTTACWCCATGTGTAACTCTGTGTTGTTGTATGTGTCGAACTGCTTTGCTTTATCTTGGTCAGGTCGCAATTGTAAATGAGAACTTGTTCTCAACTTGCCTACCTGGTTAAATAAAGGTGAAAAAAAAATTGGGGGAAAATTGAATTCATACTGGAGCAGGGGAGTCGGGCACCTTCATTGTTGATTCTGAGGGAAATGAGAACTGTTGGGTGTTCTGATTTGCYGTTAGCMATGGCTGTCCTCTGTCATTAACTTGTCCTCCTTGTCCATAGGTTATAGGTGACCCCTGGAGAGCATTCTCCGACCCCGAGCGAGTGGTACTGTGGCTGAAGAGCATACTGCTGCCGTAGTGGGTAGTACACTCCACGATGTGCAATAGCAAATTTCCTCTGCCCCTGTTGTAACCTCTTCCTCTTCCATTTCCCTCGCACAGTGAACTCACATGCCCCAACTTGCCCACAGGTCCAGCAGTGAGTGTTGTTCCGGTCACGAGGTGCTCTTGCGGACCCACCTCCTCTTCCATGCCATTTCTTAAAAGTTGATGTCAATTCCACAACGGGAAACTTCTTTTGCATATATTCAACAGGCGTGACAGGCTTCATTGCTCCTATCTCCTCATTCTGGGTTGACTGTGCCATGGTGCTCCGGCGTTTTATTTAGATACTCTGCGTGTAATGTGTTTTCTAGCCTCTATAGGGTTATTCTAAAGTGAGTGTAATATGTATGAATATGCCTATATACATTCTTCTCTATCTCCTTTCAGTGTGTGTTAAACAACAGTGGGTGATACTGTAATCCTAATTTTACACGCACTTAATCCAGGCTATAGTAAATGGTTCTACTAAACTCAACTATATTTCACACACGGGCCTTCCAGAGACAACCACATGATAGACTTCAATTCCTAATGTTATCTCTTAAGGGTGTAGAGTAACAGTAATATTATATTCACCAGTGCCCCTGGTAATAACGTCACAAAGTAATTTTCTATGAAAATCTCTACAGAACGCAACTTCCTAGTAATAATTTACTGGTATACTAAGGGTTGTACATTTCCTATACTGTCCTTTATTTATTTTTCCCCCTTTATTTAACCAGGTAGGCAAGTTGAGAACAAGTTCTCATTTACAACTGCGACCTGGCCAAGATAAAGCAAAGCAGTTCGACACATACAACAACACAGAGTTACACGTGGAGTAAAACAAACATACAGTCAATAATACAGTAGAAAAATAAGTCTATATACAATGTGAGCAAGTGAGGTGAGATAAGGGTGGTAAGGCAATAAATAGGCCATGGTGTCGAAGTAAATATAATATAGCAATTAAACACTGGAATGGTAGATGTGCAGTAGATGAAWGTGCAAAGTAGAAATACTGGGGTGCAAAGGAGCAARATAAATAAATAAATACAGTAGGGGATGAGGTAGTTGTTTGGGCTATTTACAGATGGGCTATGTACAGGTCCTATGGTAGGAAAGTGTCAYTAACAAAYATGTTTAACCTTTTATTCAAATAACTTCTGTCCTACTCCTAACTTTTTATTCMACCATTGGGCCATTACCCAATAGAATTCGCCATAATCCACAGACAAATAAACAAATTAAACATACAACGCACTATTCATAAACAACTCAACTCATTCACTGATTAATTTTCACAGAATTACCTCTACAAAAATCCAAAATAAACCACCCTCCGCATAGGTCAAGGTGGCCTGGGTAATTGTCGCTGAATTACCTGTACAAAATAAAAATAAAAACTAGTATTTGGGTAATTGTCGCTGAATTACATCTACAAATAAAATAAAAATCATCCATCATTAATTTCATTCATCATATATTGACATCATGCATTTCACCAATAGCCAGTTATGTAATTTCTCCAATCTAGAATTCGACTATGTCATAGTTATATGTAAAGTGTATGTATATATTTTAGAGTGAGTGAGGTGCCACTTACTTGTTAGAGGGAAACCACACCAGTGAATGTCAATTAATTACAGACTWAGATTAAACAGGTGTCTGCTTACCTTGTTTAATTTGGAGCTCTGGCACCATGGTGTAGAATCTCCTCCAACCGGGGTGGACACTCACTCCCGGCAAGCTCGCCAAATGTCGGAGTAGGTTCCTTGTTCCTTGTCAATCATTGGCTTATTGGTGAAATCAGCAATCAGACAATATCTTTAAGTACATCAATCATTCATTTATTAATGCAATTGCAGACAGAAGTTGACAACGGAAATACAGCATGWATGTTTCCGAGTAAGTTCTGCACCCCACCTAAGGGCACAGCTGATTTTATACACACTCCCTAGATCACCTACGTCAATGTGCCAGAGCTCCAAATTAAACAAGGTAAGCAGACACCTGTTTAATCTAGAGTCGCAATTCAACGGCTCAGACACGAGAGGTATGTGGCAGGGTCTACAGTCAATCACGGACTACAAAAGGAAAACCAGCCCTGTCGCGGACCAGGATGTCTTGTTCGCAAACAAATTAAACAACTTCTTTGCTCGCTTTGAGGACAATATAGTGCCACTGACACGGCCCGCTACCAAAACCTGCGGGCTCTCCTTCACTGCAGCTAACGTGAGTAAAACATTTAAACGTGTTAACTCTCGCAAAGGCTGCCGGCCCAGACGGCATCCCCAGCCGCGTCCTCAGAGCATGCGCAGACCAGCTGGCTGGTGTGTTTACGGACATATTCAATCAATCCTTATCCCAGTTAGTTTCGGTCTGACCGACTAGCCTCAAGCACACTTCTCACAACAGCAGATTTAGGGACACACCCCCTAACAAAAAAGTTCAAGCCGCCAAAAGGAAAGAAAAAGGTTTTTTTGTCCAAAAAAAACATTTGTTTCTTTTTCCCCCCTTTGGGGGGGTTTTTTCCCTCAAGATAAAAATTTGGGGGGGGGGTTTTTTTTTTTTTTTTTTTTTGAAAGTTTTTTACTCCTTTGTTTTCATCCTTGCATATAACAATTCCAAGATAAGTTACTTTCTTTTAATTGGGATCCATATACTTCTGTAAAACACTGTCCTTCAGGGGAAATAAGTGCTTTTTTGATATTCATTTTCAACCTGAACCAAGGAAAATTCTTCAATACAGGCAACTGCTTCAGAAACCTCATTCTGTCTCTCAAAAATATGATGGTATCATCAGCCAGTTGACATAGTTTAAAGTCCTTGCAAGTGCTGAAATACCTTAATTCTTTCTTGATATGAGAGCCATACTTTAAAGATATGAAGTCCTGAAATCATTATCATCTGCTTAGCAATGTTTGCTACATCTGTCTAAGGAAGGATCATATTGGAAGTTGACTGGGCTGATGTACAGATTCTGATAAAATGGGCAACATTCTGAGAGATTTCTTTGGATTTTCATTGGGAGTATTATTGATCAATTCATTACATACGGAAGTCATTTAACCTGCCCTTTATTCTATTAAAGAAATATTGGTATTTTTCTCTCCCTCTTCCATCAAATCTGTCGTTCTGCCCCTGAGCAAGGCAAGTTAACCACGTGTCCCGGGCGCAAGACGTGGATTTGTCGATTAACA
>NW_019942919.1:78080-82297 GCF_002910315.2 Salvelinus sp. IW2-2015 | reverse complement strand
ATCCCCAGCTCTTGCTGTTCCACATGCTTCAAGAGGCACCACATTGTTCTGTTCCAAGAAAGCTAAGGTAACTGAGCTAAATGACTATCGCCCCGTAGCACTCACTTCCGTCATCATGAAGTGCTTTGAGAGACTAGTCAAGGACCATATCACCTCCCCCTACCTGACCCTAGACCCACTACAAATTTGCTTACCGCCCAAATAGGTCCACAGACGACGCAATCACAATCACACTGCACACAGCCCTAACCCATCTGGACAAGAGGAATACCTATGGAAGAATGCTGTTCATCGACTACAGCTCAGCATTAACACCATAGTACCCTCCAAACTTGTCAATAGCGAGACCTGGGTCTCGACCCGCCCTGTGCAACTGGGTCCTGGATCTTCCTGACGGGCCGCCCCAGGTGGTGAGGTAGGAAACAACATCTCCACCCCGCTGATCCTCAACACTGGGGCCCCACAAGGGTGCGTTCTGAGCCCTCTCCTGTCTCCCTGTTCACCCACGCTGCGTGGCCATGCACGCCTCCAACTCATCATCAAGTTTGCAGACGACACTACAGTGGTAGGCCTTGATTACCAACAACGACGAGACGGCCAACAGGGAGGAGGTGAGGGCCCTCGGAGTGTGGTGTCAGGAAATACCTCACACTCAATGTCAACAAAACAAAGGAGATGATCGTGGATTCAGGAAACAGCAGAGGGAGTAGCCCCCTATCACATCGACGGGACTAGTGGAGATGTGGAAGGTTTAAGTTCCTCGGCATACACATCACGACAAACTGACATGGTCCACCACACACAGACAGTGTGGTGAAGAAGGCGCAGCAGCGCCTCTTCAACCTCAGGATGCTGAGAAATTCAGCTTTTCACCAAAACACTCAAAAACGTTTACAGATGCCACATTTTTACATTTTACATTTAAGTCATCTGTAGCTGGACGGCTTTATCCGAGCGACTTACATTGGAAAGTTATACATATTCATCCTGGCCCCCCGTGGGATGAACCCCCCCTGCGTGCAAGCGCCATGCTCTAACACTGAGCCACACGGACCATGCCCCATCAAGGGCATGCCTTCGGGCTTATCACCGCCTGGCTACGGATGCCCACCACACCGTAAGGCCTCTCGACAAGGGTAGGTCATGCCACAACGGCATCACCGGCGGCAAACTACCTGCCCTCCAGGACACCCATCACCACCCGAGTGTCACAAGGAAGGAACAAAAGATCATCAAAGGACAACAACCCCCGAGCCAACTGACCTGTTGCACTCCCGCAAATCATATCAGGAAGGCGACGGTCAGTACAGGTGCATCAAAGCAGGGACCGAGAGACTGAAAAACAGCTTCTATCTTCAGGCCAATCAGACTGTTAACAGCCATCACTAACTTTGAGTGGCTGCTGCCACATACTGACTCAATCTCTACCACTTTAATAATGAAAAATGTATGTAATAAATGTATCACTAGTCACTTTTAAACAATGCCAGTTTATATAATGTTTTCATCTCCTACATTCTCTCTCAATGATATATACTGTAACTCTATACCACTTCTGCATCTTGCCTATGCCGTTCGGAAGCCATCGCTCATTCATTCATTCTACTATGTACATAATCTTATTCTTCCTTTACACTTGTGTGTTATGCTGGTGAATGAGGACCCAAAAAGCGACGTAATAGAAACAGAGTCTTTATTCCAGTATCAAACAAACAATGATTCTCCTGGATATATCAAAGGTAAATTCCAAAACAGGAAACTTGAAATCCCTCTCGTCAGTAGAGAGGAACGACTGGAGACGCGAACCACAGACTGCAGGTCGCCTTCAGGAAAGGCACAGGCCGTAGCTGAACATAGACACCTGCACACACGCAGCATCTGAAAGAAGGCAAAAACACGACAGGGCGGAACAAGGACACAGGACAGCAAAACATCAAACAAGAATCCGACAAGGACAGAAACGACGGAAAACAGAGGGAGAAATAGGGACTCTAATCAGAGGGCAAATAGGGACAGGTGTGAAAGAGTAAATGAGCGGTCGTATAGGAGAATGAGAAACAGCTGGGAGCAGGAACGGAACGATAGAGAGAGAGAGCGGGAGAGGGAGGAGGAGAGAGAGGGAATAGAAAGAGGGAAAGAACCTAATAAGACAGCAGAGGGCACCAACAGGGACAAGACATGATGATCAAAGAACAAAACATGACAAAGTACCCCCCACTACACCGAGCGCCTCCTGGCGCACTCGAGGAGGAACCCTGGCGGCAACGAAGGAAAATGCATCAATCAACGAACGTCCAGCACGTCCCGAGATGGAACCCAACTCCTCTCCTCAGGACCGTAACCCTCCCAATTCCACTAAAGTACTGGTGACCACGTCCCCGAGAACGCAGTCCATGATCTTCCGTACCTTGTAAATAGAGCGCCCTCGACAAGGACGGGGGGGGGGGAGGGAAGACGAACGGCGGGCGCGCAAGAAAAGGCTTGACACAAGAGACATGGAAGACAGGTGTGGACGCGACCGAAGATGTCGCGGAAGAAGCAGTCGCACAGCGACAGGATTGACGAAAAAGAGCAATCTCTCTCGGAAGGGCTCGTTCAGGCAGCCCCCCGCACCTCTCTGATTCAGAGGGGTTGGGTTAAATGCGGAAGACACATTTCAATTGAAGGCATTCAGTTGTACAACTGACTAGGTATCCCCSTTTCCTTTCTCTTTTTCGTCTTGATCTTACAAACGCTCCCCGGGCCTTTTCCTCGTAGATACAGTCTAACTGCATTTGCAGTGATAACAGTAATTCCTGATTAGTTACAAGAGTTTTTTTTGTTGTATAATTCATATTCCCTTTATGATGTCATATTCTTTCTCTCTTTGCACAAGCAATTTCTTTCCCCATTGAAATAGCCAAAAGCCTATTATAAAATGTAATTAGTTCCCAGTAACTTCCAAACATATTCATAACRCACGCACGCACGGTTCCAATATTTATCAATAATTCCTGCTACTTCCTTCTTAAATACTTYATTCTTTAGTAAAGTATTTTTCAATTTCCAGTAACCTTTACACATTTTTGTTGTTGTTGACAAACCATGCATATTTATCTTTATTGAAATCCCTTTGTGGTCTGTTAAAAATCGACAGTTCAATTGAGACTGTATCAACCCTGTCAGCCATATCTTCAGATATCAATACGGGAATCAATACGGGATTGTATAGTGTGGTGGTTATTTCTGTATTATCAAATGAGGTGAGACAAAATCTTATCACACAAGTCAGAGTTATACTTAAACTAAATCTTTATTCGCTTATTAATAAAGGGAGCAAGGTCACGACCTACACACAGAGCGAATAGAGTGAGCTGGAATAATACAGAGGCAGAGTTTACATGGAAACCCAGGAACTGCTTAGTCATGACATCATCAGATCAAGATATCACAAGCTTCCTTGTTTTCTTCTTGTGTRTCCGGTCATAGCGCACAAACAAGTSATAACGGCAGTTCCGTTTTACTCCCCTTCTCTACCAAGCTAGCCTCCGTTCTCTTCTATCTCCCCACAGCTGTTGCCCTTGGAMGAYAGTAAAAGAACAGGATGGGCTGAAGAACTGTGGTCTCTACTCATAGGCTCTTTGTCTTATACCGCGTGACCAGGTTACACAGAAGCAACGAGACATTGAAACAATACAGGTCTATCTGTTCCTCAAGCTTATCTATCCCATGTCCTTGACTACACGTCTAGACCAGCTGATCTCTATCCCATAACCTTGACCACACGTCTAGACCAGCTGATCTCTATCCCATGTCCCTGACTACACGTCTAGACCAGCTGATCTCTATCCCATGACCTTGACTACACGCCTAGACCAGCTGATCTCTATCCGATGACCTTGACTACACGTAAACAAATGTCATATACGTCAAAGCTATTTTCGAAGTCTTCAAACTTGTGATTTCATCAACCTTAAATGAACAGCAGTAAATACTTTTCCAGCAGTACATCTCAAGCGACCTTAAAAACTATAAAGACGTTAATTTAACCCGTTAATTTAACCCAGAACTGAATTTGTTACGTTTTTTTTTACCTACCTTTGCCTTTTATGTTCCGGTCAGGGACTTGGGTTAAAAATGGTCAAAACGCTTTTTGGGTTTCCTAAACTTAACTTAATCAATCCAATTCAGTCTGTCATCTTGTAATTGTAAATGGAAGTCCACACGCAAGCCCAGTT
>NW_019942919.1:67650-70797 GCF_002910315.2 Salvelinus sp. IW2-2015 | reverse complement strand
GCAGTCTAGACAGCCGATCTTATCCCATGACCTTGACTACACGTCTAGACAGCTGATCTCTATCCCTGACTTACTAACGCTAGACCAGCTGATTCTATCCCATGCTTGAACACACGTCTAGACCAGCTGATCTCTATCCATGACTTGACTACACGTCTAGACCAGCTGATCTCTATCCATGACCTTGACTACACGTAGACCAGCTGATCTCTATCCATGCTTGACTACACGCTAGACAGCTGATCTCTATCCCATGTCCCTGACTACACGTCTAGACCAGCTGATCTCTATCCCATGTCCTGACTACACGTCTAGACCAGCTGATCTCTATCCCATGACTTGACTACACGCTAGACCAGCTGATCTCTATCCCATGACTTGACTACACGCCTAGACCAGCTGATCTCTATCCCATGCTTGACTACACGCCTAGACCAGCTGATCTTATCCCATGACTTGACTACACGTTGACCATGCTGAATCGTTAATAAGATATCGGTCTTCAGCTTTCAGCCTCAAATTTGAAAAACCTTTCCTTCACACCACCATCGGTAGTGTAACGCAACACAAGACATTTGGCCTACATTGCTGATGTCTGTCGTCTCGTCAACCATGATGGTCACAAAGGGGGTTTTCTTCAATTCTTCCTCCATGACATCTGTCATTAYATTCGCGACCGCGTATATCAGGTCATTTAGGATTTTGCWGGAAGTGCCTGTGAACACRGTAGCCGTAGCTAAATGGCCGTTTAACGTACTGTCATACTCAGCCAAGAAATCCAATATTTCCAAGTAGTTACCCTTATTAGCTGATTCTTTACCCTCATCATGTCATCTGAAAACKAATTCTTGCTTGCCTAAAAACACAACCGTATGAATAAGGCGCTATAGAATCGTCCTGTTGTGTCTGACTTTATCATTGGGAACAAGTGTCTCATTGCGCCACTGCTCGTCAAGAAGGTCTACTCTTGTTTCCCCAAATGTTTTTAAACTCACAGTAGCTCGCAGGTATGAAGATGAGTTTTGGTTGTCGAAGTGCTGACTTTGTCAAACAGGCTAAATCTTTGAACCCAGTCGTCCAGGTTGAGCTATTATCGGTACTGAAGAGTAGGCAATTCTAACAGTAAAGCTTTTTAATCAGCTCACAGCCGGTTATCCACGGATAGCGCTCATAATTAATAACTTGAAAACGCTTTCAAAACTCTTTCMTCGTTGCACCAAATCAGGCAGTGCAGGAGTTGGTCGCCCGGTCTGTACAATATTTAACTTTTCATTAAAAGTTAGTCTTGAAAAGGGCGATGCTAACAACTTAGCCACCACATCGTCCTCGGTTACTCTGCAGTTGCCATCGTTACATAGACTAGCCGGCTAGCGAGGCTCAAGCGTGAGAAGACGAGATAAGGCTCGCTATTGGCTCTRAATTAGTGACGTATACTTAGRCGCCTTGAGGCAAAACACCAGTCTCAAMSKCAACAGTRAAGARGCGACTCCGGGATGCTGSCCTTCTAGGCAGAGTTGCAAAGRAAAAGCCATATCTCAGACTGGCCAATAAAAAGAAAAGATTAAGATGGGCAAAATAACAAGTTAGCTGACTAGCTAGCGAGTGTGGTAAAGGGCATGGTAGTGTGCAACAGAAGGGACACCCTCTATTTGTATTTACCTTTTATTTATACAGGTTAGTTTCACTGACAACCTATTCTTCAACAGACACTTCTAGTGTTTAATTAATAAGGATCAAACCCTTCTTTTCAATTTTCTCCTAAAATGACATACCCAAATCTAACTTCCTGTAGCTCAGGACCTGAAGCAAGGATATGCAAATTATTGATACCATTTGAAAGGAAACACTTTGAAGTTTGTGGAAATGTGAAATTAATGTAGGAGAATATAACACATTAGATCTGGTAAAAGTTAATACAAAGAAAAGAACATGTGTTTTTGTACTTTGAAATGCAAGAGAAGGGCCATAATGTATTATTCCAGCCCAGGTGAAATTTAGATTTTGGCCACTTGATAGCAGCAGTGTATGTGCAAAGTTTTAGACTGATCCAATGAACCATTGCATATATGTTCAAAATGTTGTATCAAGACTGCCCAAATGTGCCTAATTGGTTTATTAATACATTTTCTAGTTAATAATTGTTCACTCTCTCAAACAATAGCATGGTATTCTTTCACTGTAATAGCTACTGTAAATTGGACAGTGCAGTTAGATTAACAAGAATTTAAACTTTCTGCCCATTCAGACATGTCTATGGGATTTTTTGTTTGTTACTTATAACCTCATGCTAATCACATAGCCTACGTTAGCTCAACCGTTCTGCAGGGGACACCAATTCCTTAGCGGTTAACATGGGTTATGTAGTTATACTATGTGCCTCCCTCTGTAGGTACACTCACATAGAGGCAGAGTGCCCCTTCATGACCTATGAGGACCTACTGAGCAGGCTGGAGATCTGGTGTGTGATGTGGTGGACAGAGTCCTGAAGTCTCCTGCTGCTTCTCTACTCTACCAAGTCAACCCTGTACGTCTGATGTTTCATTGGCAGCTATTAGTTCTCTCTCTCCCCCCTTTTCTCTCTGATTGTATGTCCGTCTCTAGCTGTATGTTTTTATCTCTTTCTCGTAGTCTTGTTCACTGAGGTGGATGTATTCTTAAAGGTTTATCTTGAAAGAATGTTTCCTTTTTGAGATTCAAGTTTCCTTGACCTTTTAGAATCCTTGTGGTGGTGGTGAAAGGCTAAACATGAGGATAGCACAGTACTAATGTGGCCTGTCTTTTTCCTCTCCTTCCTCCCCAGGACTTCAAGCCCCCTAAGAGGCCCTTCAAGAGGATCAACTACTCTGATGCCATCATCTGGCTTAAGGAGCATGACATCAAAAGGATGATGGGACCTACTATGAGTTTGGAGAGGTACATTTGACTATGAATAAATGACATTTGTCAATTATATCACTCCATCATCTCCCTCAGAAATAATATTTGGACAGTGTCGATCTGTGGTTGTTTGAAGACATTTTTAGGACCGGTTCCAGGACAGATTGAGCCTAGTCCTGGACTACAATTACTTTCAATGGAGAATTCTGTTGAACCTGTTTGAGTCCATAACTTAGTCTGTGTCCAGGAAAACTGATGTAAAGAGAAAAA
>NW_019942919.1:40132-62111 GCF_002910315.2 Salvelinus sp. IW2-2015 | reverse complement strand
AAACGGTTAGAATTCGGCAACTATTTTCTTGAGTAACTTCCTTCTCTAGACTTGTGTTTTGTTACAGATACATTTCCTTGTACACC
Organism: Salvelinus sp. IW2-2015; assembly: GCF_002910315.2. NCBI lineage: Eukaryota > Metazoa > Chordata > Actinopteri > Salmoniformes > Salmonidae > Salvelinus > Salvelinus sp. IW2-2015. The sequence continues at coordinate 62,025 of NW_019942919.1, read as the reverse complement.
AAAGTAAATGGAATATGTATCAAAACTCACTAGTGTTTTGGTGGTTTATAGAACAGAACAGCACCAAAAGTTAGGAGAACACCATGGGCTACTTACTGGACGACAAGGCTAGGGAATGCACAGCCTCCTACGTCAGAGCACAGGCATGGCTTGTAAACACACATGACAAGTGCTGTTAGTGTGCTTTCTGTCAGTGTCAGTCCTCGGGTGTAGAGGCTGGAAGGAATTTTTACTTGTGAGTACGTAATTTGTTATAAAGACAAATAGGATCCGCTGACTGGATCAAAGCACTAATAGAAGTATAGAAATCCCCATTTTTTAACGTTTTTTTGGATGGGCGAGTCGGCTCATTCAATGTAAGTGGATGGTAGCTAGCTACTTTTTTGCTAATTTTAGCGAGCTAGCTATACAGATAACGTTAGCTGGTAATGCTGGAGTTGGTTAGCTAGCAAATTAGCATCACGAGAACATGAACACAGAAGTTAACTTTATCTTGACATGCATTTGCTGGCTATTTAGCTAACAGCCAAATGCTAACTTAAGGTCATGTTTTGCTGTCAGAATGACTCCAATTTGAAACAGCAAAGGAAAACAACAATTCCAGTACTCACTCAGACAGGTGCCTGCGGGTGCGGGACTGCTCTGCGCGGTAGGACTGTGCGATACAGAAGGTGTCTCCCAAAGCAGGGATGCAGGTCTCCAGGTAGAGCTGAGAGGACTGGGTCAGGAACGCTTCCTCCCCAAAGTAGTTCAGGTTGAACAGGGTGGAACCTCCCTCCACCTGGGTCTGCACCAGAGTGGGTGGGGTGACCTTTGGGGGAACAAATACAACATCACAGATTTAGACAGAACTACATACATGCAAAAGGCTGAAAATATACAATTCAAGATTCAAATCTTCCCACTAACCACGTTTCCATCCACTTTGTGAATGAAGTCACATCACATTAAACAACAAATCACAACAGCTGTGATGGAAGCAGATCGTTTCAGTATAATTTTATAAATCCAACAGATCATTTGTTAGTTCGAYATGGTGGGAACTTTATGTGTCTGTAAAATGAATTATGTGAGAAATTGAAATGGAAACACCTTTATGTGCAAATCCTGATATTAACCATGAAAACAACGTAAACTTGGAGTCACGCAATGATATGGCGTGTGATCCACCCACTAGGACTCGGGAAACCATGCAGTTTATTAGGCTACAGATTAAATAAATGATGAACTTCACAGGGTGGTGAAAATGCAGTGATCTTGATGCTCCTTTCCAATAAATATCGAGGGTCTTATTCTGGTGACGTGATGATCGATGCTTGACTGCCGTTTTGMCAAATAAAACCATTCTCTCTCTTATCCATAATGTCATCATGTAGACTAGCCTACCTGCACTGTATCTACCAGCTGTTGTCTAGACCTCACCTGTCACGACCAGAGTAGGCCTGTGACAAAACCATCGGTAGAGATGGAAATACGATGGAAAATGTTGATTCTTATTCAGTACATGAAAACGTACAATGTGTCATTAACACACTGAATTATATCTGCAACAAGTCTGGTGGAAACACACCACTGGTGGAAAAATGCGCATATTTTCTTTATGTTAATTATAGAATATTCTGTCGCCAATTGGATGGAAACCTAGCTAATGATGTCATCAACAAATACAATAAGCAAAGATGGAGGTGATGAGGCTTTTAGATACACATGTGCTCCAATACATTGGCATCCTTGTCCTTTACAATGGAGTCCAATGGAGCAGAAAGGTATTTCTATTCAAAACGGGTTGAATGGCTATTTTTACCTTGTAGACACCTACAACTTACCACAGATGAGATAAATTACACATTAAAACTTCTTAAGTATAGGGGGCAGTATTTTCGTTTTTGGCTAAAAAACGTACCCATTTGAAACGGCCTATTTCTCAGCCCCCGAAACTAGAATATGCATATAATTGTCAGATTAGGATAGAAAACACTTTAAAATTTCCAAACTGTCAAATTATTGTCTGTGGGTTTAACAAACTGATATTGCAAGTGAAAACCTGAGGAAAATCCAATCAGGAAGTGCCTCTTTTTTTTTTACCTCTCTGTTCTTATGCATCCCTATCACCCATTTAAAGGGATATCAACCAGATTCCTTTTTCTATGGCTTCCCTAAGGTGTCAACAGCATTTAGACAGTTTGAGGCTTTTATTTGAAAAATGAGCGAGAACGATCACATTGCGTAAGTGGATAGGTGGGGGCTCTCAGAGTGAGTTTTGCGCAACAGAGAAAGGCGGCCATTGTTTCTCCCGGTCCTATTGAAAAACCAACACCCCCGGTGATATATTATCGAATAGATATTTGAAAAACAACCTGAGGATTGATTATAAAAAAACGTTTGACATGTTTCTGTGGACATTATGGATATTATCTGGAATTTTCGTCTGCGTTGTCGTGACCGCTCTTTCCTGTGGATTTTTTAGCATAACGCGCCAAACGAACGGAGGTATTTGGATATAAAAATAATCTTTATGGAACAAAAGGAACATTTGTCTAACTGGGAGTCTCRTGAGTGAAAACATCCAAAGATCATCAAAGGTAAACGATTAATTTGATTGCTTTTCTGATTTGTGACCAAATTACCTGATGCTAAGTGTACTTAATGTTTTGTCGAGCGATTGATAAACTTACACAAACGCTTGTATTGCTTTTGCTGTAAAACATAATTTAAAAATCTGAGACGACAGGTGGATTAACAAAAGGCTAAGCTGTGTTTTGCAATATTGCACTTGTGATTTCATGAATATGAATATTTTTTTAGAAATATTATTTGACTGTGGCACTATGCTATTCAGCGTTGCTGATGACAATTATCCCGATACCGGGATGGGTGGTTCAGAAAGGTTAAACGAGAATCTTTGCCTCCAACCAAATTACATTTTAATGTTGAATACTTTAGTCCAGGACATWATTTTTTYCTTGAAGAGAAAAATCTMAATTTCGGTTGTGATTTAGTGTTTCCCTTGGTCCTGTGCAGTTTAAAATCAATCAAATATATGTGGAAACAATTATTTTATCAATTTCAACTTATTTTTTAGAAGAAACTGAATTATTCAAAGGTGAGAATATATTTGACTGCATCTGTATATTACTATGTTCTATTTATGTGTTCAATTTATTTTGGTAGTTTCACGCTTCAAAGAGCTCAAACAGAAGGACGTTTGTACAGTGTACCCACTCTTACTTACTGACTCTATTGTCCCCATGGGGAAGTTTTGATGCAGTGTCATGTTCACATTTAAAGTGTCGTTTAAATACAAAACAAAATTGACTATAGAACTTTCATAACAGTTACATACCAATAAAAAGAGACTAGAAAAAATATAATAATAAATAAATAAATAAGATATATATTTAAAAAAAAGACTAGCTTGCTGGCCTTAGAGCCAATATGAACATTAGCCCGGGCTATTTAGGAGGGTTATCACACCTGGCACAAATGTTTGTCTAGTTGTGTTTTTCCTGCTGAGGGGTGCCCTATACCTGCGCCCAGAGGGGAGTAGTTCAAAGTCCAGGTAAAGGGGGTGGCTTGGGTCTAAAATGATTTTATGAGCCTTACGGAGGGCCCTGACCTTAAAGATCTTATCTGTTTGACTCCAAGTACCTTGCTTGCTGTGGTAATAATCCTTCTCAACATAGTCTTACCTCATAGTATCCGCGGGTGAAGAAGTGATCCCTGAAGCACTGTGTGACAGTGGAGCGGATCCGTAGTATCTTGGACACGTTCTCCCCACGGATCATCATGTGTCTGTTGTTGAGCTGAACGTCAACATCAGACTCCTCATTCAGCAGGTTGTCAGCTCCTCCAGCCGGCGCCAGACCCACCAGCTCCCAGAAGTCACAGTGCAGCTCATGACCACCAGGGGCCTGGAGAAGGAGGAAGAGAGAGGACATCCTAGTCAGTCATAGGTCTAACAATAAAATAACAAACCATCTAATACATGAATTACAGTCAGAGTGAAAAGGGACAGTTAACCCAGAACCAGATTGGGCCTAGTCCTGGTCTAAAAATAAGGTTTGAGAGAAAATGACAGTTTAATCTGGGTAATTAAAGTAAGTAAGTAAGTAGGTGAAGAATCTGTACCTGCTTCCCCTCAGGTACTTGCTTCACTGTCCCATACAGAGCCACTGTGCTTTCAGTGGACAGCACCAGGGCATTATAGCACTGACACTATAATGGAGACAAAAACAAAACTAGTTTTACAAATAAGAGGGGAAAAAAGGAGGGACCATAAATAAAGCATATTATTCAATTTTGTAATAAAGACAAATATCTATAAATGAGCTTTAAAAGTTGTAAAAAATAAAGTACCAATTTATTGTTGAGAACACACTGCAGGAAACCAGTTCCATCTCTCAGCACAATGAACAGCAGGTTCTTTCCTAGCAAGAGAAAGACAATGTGTTCTCAGTCAACTTACCTAGTAAAATAAGGGTAAAATACAAAATAAAGAGAATAAGAAACACATTATGAGCCATGAAGCCCCTCTCCTCTCATCCAGCTGCCCCCCCCCCCAAGTTAGTTTTTGGGGGAATTTTCATTGTTGGACATAAAAGACTGGACAAAACAGCATGCATTACAATCCTGAGAATATACTGTTAGTAAACAACCTGCACATTATGGGCTAGTTACAGTGCTGTGGCATGCTGACAACTGCTGGGTTAGACACACATTAACCAACGTTCTACAACCCTCACCTTGTTTTCTCATTCGGTGCACCCAGCCAAACACCTTCACTCTCTCCCCTCGGAGAGGCTCCAGCTGAAAGATTTTCACCTGTTGGGAAAAGCTTGATTACATTTCTACATTTCAACACAATGGAAGATAAAGATGTGATTCTTATTTCCAAACATTTATTATTTGTATTTATTTTTTAAATAATTTTTAAACAATACAAAACATACAAAGATGAGTTTGACAGGATGCTGACGAAAGAGAATATAGTAGATCTGACCGTTTTGGGCTCTGGAAGACTCGAGTCATTCTCAATGGTGATTTTCTTCGCTTCTTCCAGGTTCTTCTCTCGTCTCTCAGAATCCTCTGCCTTTAAATCAAAGTTGAAAATAACTTACATAAATAGCAGCTCACATGGGCTACTGCTGCCTGTGAATATTTTACTGATAGCCACAACTGTTTATGGCCAAATACGAGACTGTGTGAATAATTATAATAGTGACAWMCCAAAAGAAATCCTATTCTYTACATAGAGCACTACCTTTGACCAGAAGWATAGGAATAGGGTTCCATTTGGTGAAATAGGTTTCCTATATAGGGAATAGGGTTCCATTTGGGATAAACTGACTCGGACTATTTCTCCCACTTACCTCTTTTTTGTCTTTGGAGTCGCTCTTCATCTGCTCTCTAGCAAATAACTTCATCACACTTTTCATCTGCGTCTTGGAGATCACTGCCCAACGCTGGAGAAATAGGGGAAACGAAATCATCACGGGGAAACCAAATGAAAGTGAAACCAAACGACTTCGTTTTCAATGSTTCTAACTATGTACCTCTCCTTCCTTCTGAGAGTCCACATAGATGGTTKGGAATGGCTCCTTTCCAGCAAATGTCAAAGCCTTTGAAATCAAATAGTTGWTATAGCAATTCACTTAACTGTGATTGATTCAAAGATACGTAGACATATCAGTTCTGTTGAATGGAGTCATAATTAAACACAAAACATGGTGTACACAACACTGATTCCTCTTACCCTCAATGAGGTCTTGAAAGGCTTCGGCTCTGTTCCATCACCGTCCTGGTCATTTCCTTCTTTGTCAGACACATACATCTCACCTGGAAGAAGTGGAAACACTCAACACTTGATGCTGAATGTGTTATTTCAGCTAACTAAACCTAGTTTGACATGTTCATTCATGATGAAAACTCCCGTATTCGACACCCCACKATGCTGCCTGTTTCACCCACCCAAAGGTTGGAGATCTGATGAAGCATGACAGTGATTAAACTAGCTAGGCAAGATGCTCGTTGGCTAGATAACAGGAGCGTGACACGGACATGTTACCACATGCTTGGGTTCAGGGACGAYAGAAATGGAGAAAAAAAAGCTMAAATAAAAGCAGAGCTCACACCGATGCGTAGTAATTTAACTAGCTGGTTTTAGCTAACTAGACAGTCAAGATAAGCTTGAGCTATGCAATTATGTATKATTTAAATCATGACATTGGTGCTATGAAAGCTAGCTAGCAACACCGGTCTGATGCAACACATCGCATGCTTTCAACATTGCTACAATGGCTGTAAATTAGCTAGCCATGCTATCTACTTACCCACGGAGAGTTCGCCTGTGGTTTTCGTTACCTCCTCTGCCATACCCACGTAGAAATTGTATCAAATGTGTATATTTAATAGATTACCAGCGAGCTAATAATAATACTAAAATGAATCTGCCCTCCTGTCCGTCAGTCGCTGGTGTTTGTACTCATGTGTAGGATTATCTGTGAATACAACTTCTGCATATTTCGTGAATGGTGATTGGTTGCAGTAACTTGAACGTGGATTCGTTCCCAGTCCCTGCCATTCATTGTAGTTCCACCCTGGAACGATGAAAGGACCATTATGGCGTGGTTTATGGAGAGACCTGGCTAGATATGATTCATGCTTATTTCATTATTAATTCAACCCATTGCATCATGTAAAGAAGCTCGCAAGTTAAGCATTTCACTGTACTGTTTTACACCTACTGTACCCTGTGCATGTGACAATTACAAAAGAAAAGACAAAAACATTGCTTCCATTTTTTATCAATATTATTATTATTTTTTAATAATGCTTGAAATATTATAGAACCAATCTTCCAATGGAAAAATGCCTTCTGTGGCTGTGAACAATAAATTAATCTCATAATTCATCCGGACTGGATGAATACAACAGCACTGGATCACTTTGAGAAGTTCACATTTTTAATTGGGGTCTCGTTCATTTCCAAGTCTTCAGTCATGTGATCAGTGGGCTGTGGTTCAACTTTACCCCTGTGCAGTTTCTCATACAACTGTATCACAAAAAGATGAGTAGATACATCAGATGAAGTATGTATTTCATATCAGAGTTTTGTAAATCACCAGAAATAAACTCTGAATTTCAGTCAAATACATTTCCCCTTATCAAGCCAACTGTTCTCATTAATAAAACATATCAAACTGCATACATTAAGAATAAGTACTTACAGTGACCCAAATGGGTAAATGTAGTATTCCATACACTACAACAAGGCAAAAKAAGAATGTTTCGATGTAGATGGTGTTTTCAAAGAGCATGGAGTATGTCAGGGGCATTTCATCATTGTACTGAAATTTTGAAAAGGTCAACCAACGTTTTAATGCATTAGCAAGTGCTTACAAAGTTTTCATAAATGTATCAGTTCAAAAGGCAGTCACACATCTGAGCGATCTTTTTTGCAGGTACATGGTAACAGTTGAAAAAGATGAGAAAAAAACCAGCACACTGCTCTTGCTAGTGTCACTGTTCTGGTTAGTATCAATGCTCTGGCTAGTATCACTGCTAGTATCGCTGCTCTGGCTAGTATCGCTGCTAGTATCGCTGTTCTGGTTAGTATCAATGCTCTGGCTAGTATCGCTGCTCTGGCTAGTATCACTGCTCGGCTAGTATCGCTGCTCTGGCTAGTATCGCTGCTCTGGCTAGTATCGCTGCTCTGGTTAGCATCAATGCTCTGGCTAGTATCGCTGCTAGTATCGCTGCTCTGGCTAGTATCGCTGCTCTGGCTAGTATCACTGCTCTGGCTAGTATCACTGTTAGTATCACTGCTCTGGCTAGTATCACCCCTCTGGCTAGTATCGCTGCTCTGGCTAGTATCACTGCTAGTATCACTGCTCTGGCTAGTATCGCTGCTCTGGCTAGTATCGCTGCCTGGCCAGTATCGCTGCTCTGGCTAGTATCACTGCTCTAGTTAGTATCACTGCTCTGGCTAGTATCACTGCTCTAGTTAGTACCGCTGCTTGGCTAGTATCCTGCTAGTATCGCTGCTCTGGCTAGTATCACTGCTTAGTTAGTATCGCTGCTCAGTTAGTATCATGCTCTGGCTAGTATCACTGCTCTAGTTAATATCAATGCTCTGGCTAGTATCACTGCTAGTATCGCTGCTCTGGCTAGTATCACTGCTCTAGTTAGTACCGCTCCTCTGGCTATACACTGCTCTGGCTAGTGTCACTGCTCTAGTTAGTGTCACTGCTCTGGCTAGTACACTGCTAGTATCACTGCTCTTTAGATCAGTCCTAGCATACCTCTGGCTATATCACTGCTAGTATCCCTGCTCTGGCTAGTACCTCTGTGACTACTGCTAGTTAGTATCACTGCTCTGGCTAGTATCACTGCTAGTATCACTCTCTAGTTAGTATCACCTGCTCTGGCTAGTATCACTGCTAGTATCGCTGCTCTAGTAGTATCACTGCTAGTATCACTGTAGTATCACTGCTCTGGCTAGTATCACAGCTCTGGCTAGTGCCACTGCTCTAGTTAGTATCACTGCTAGTATCACTGCTCTGGCTAGTATCACTGCTCTGGCTGGTATCACAGCTCTGGCTAGTATCACTACTCTAGTTAGTATCACTGCTCTAGTTAGTATCACTGCTCTGGCTAGTATCAAAGCTCTGGCTAGTGTCACTGCTCTAGTTAGTATCACTGCTAGTATCACTGCTCTGGTTAGTATCACTGCTCTAGTTAGTATCACTGCTCTGGCTAGTATCACTGCTCTGGACTAGTATACTGCTCTGGCTAGTATCACTGCTCTCTAGTTAGTATCACTGCTCTGGCTGTACCTGCTCTAGTTAGTATCACTGCTCTAGTTAGTATCACTGCTCTGGCTAGTATCACTGCTAGTATCGCTGCTCTGGCTAGTATCACTGCTCTGTCTAGTATCACTGCTCTGTCTAGTATCACTGCTCTGTCTAGTATCACATGCTCTAGTTGTATCACAGTGTAACGGATGTGAATGGCTAGCTAGTTAGCGGTGGTGCGCGCTAATAGCGTTTCAATCGGTTACGTCACTCGCTTTGAGACCTTGAAGTAGTGGTTCCCTTGCTCTGCAAGGGCTGCGGCTTTTGTGGAGCGATGGTAACGATGCTTTGTGGGTGACTGCTGTTGATGTGTGCAGAGGGTCCCTGGTTCGCGCCCGGGTCGGCGAGGGGACGGACTAAAGTTATACTGTTACAACTGCTCTGGCTAGTATCCCTGCTAGTATCACTGCTCTGGCTAGTATCATGCTCTAGTTAGTATCACTGCTCTGGATAGTATCACTGTTCTGGCTAGTATCACTGCTTTAGTTAGTATCACTGCTCTGGCTAGTATCACTGCTAGTATCACTGCTCTAGTTAGTATCACTGCTCTAGTTAGTATCACTGCTCTGGCTAGTATCACTGCTCTGTGCTTAGTATCACTGCTCTAGTTAGTATCACTGCTCTAGTTAGTATCACTGCTCTGGCTAGTACACTGCTCTGGCTAGTATCACTGCTCTGGCTAGTATCACTGCTCTTTCTAGTACCACTGCTCTGGCTAGTACCACTGCTCTAGTTAGTATCACTGCTCTAGTTAGTATCACTGCTCTGGCTAGTATCACTGCTCTGGCTAGTATCACTGCTCTAGTTAGTATCACTGCTCTAGTTAGTAGCACTGCTCTGGCTAGTATCACTGCTCTAGTTAGTACACTGCTCTTTCTAGTACCACTGCTCTGGCTAGTACACTGCTCTAGTTAGTATCACTGCTCTATGTGTATCACTGCTCTGACTAGTATCACTGCTAGTATCGCTGCTCTGTCTAGTATCACTGCTCTAGTTAGTATCACTGCTCTAGTTAGTATCACAGTGTAACGGATGTGAAATGGCTAGCTAGTTAGTGGTGGTGCGCGCTAATAGCGGTTCAATCGGTTACGTCACTCGCTTTGAGACCTTGAAGTAGTGGTTCCCTTGCTCTGCAAGGGCCGCGGCTTTTGTGGAGCGATGGGTAACGATGCTTTGGGGTGACTGTTGTTGATGTGTGCAGAGGGTCCCTGGTTCGCGCCCGGGTCGGGGCGAGGGACGGACTAAAGTTATACTGTTACAACTGCTCTGGTAGTATCACTGCTCTGGCTAGTATCCCTGCTAGTATCACTGCTCTGCTAGTATCACTGCTCTGGCTAGTATCACTGCTCTGGCTAGTATCACTGCTCTGGCTAGTATCACTGCTCTGGCTAGTATCACTGCTCTAGTTAGTATCACTGCTCTGGATAGTATCACTGTTCTGGCTAGTATCATGCTCTAGTTAGTATCACTGCTCTGCTAGTATCATGCTAGTTCACTGCTCTAGTTAGTATCACTGCTCTGGCTAGTATCACTGCTCTTGCTAGTTCACTGCTCTGGCTAGTATCACTGCTCTGGCTAGTATCACCGCTCTAGTTAGTATCACTGCTCTAGTTAGTATCACTGCTCTGGCTAGTATCACTGCTCTAGTTAGTATCACTGCTCTGGCTAGTATCACTGCTCTAGTTAGTATCACTGCTCTGGATAGTATCACTGCTCTGGCTAGTATCACTTTTACTATCACTGCTCTGGCTAGTATCACTGCTCTGGCTAGTATCACTGCTCTAGTTAGTATACTGCTCTGGCTAGTATCACTGCTCTGGCTAGTATCACTGCTCTGGCTAGATCACTGCTCTAGTTAGTATCACTGCTCTAGTTAGTATCACTGCTCTAGTTGTATCACGTCTCTAGTTAGTATCACTGCTCTGGCTAGTATCACTGCTCTGGATAGTATCACTGCTCTGGCTAGTATCACTTTTACTATCACTGCTCTGGCTAGTATCACTGCTCTGGCTAGTATCACTGCTCTAGTTAGTAGCACTGCTCTGGCTAGTATCACTGCTCTGGCTGTATCACTGCTCTAGTTAGTATCACTGCTCTAGTAGTATCACTGCTCTAGTTAGTATCACTGCTCTGGCTAGTATCACTGCTCTAGTTAGTATCACTGCTCTGGCTAGTATCACTGCTCTAGTTAGTATCACTGCTCTGGCTAGTATCACTGCTCTGGCTAGTATCACTGCTCTAGTTAGTATCACTGCTCTAGTTAGTATCACTGCTCTGGCTAGTATCCTGCTCTAGTTAGTTTCACTGCTCTAGTTAGTATCACTGCTCTGGATAGTATCACTGCTCGGCTAGTATCACTTTTACTATCACTGCTCTGGATAGTACCACTGCTCTTTATTAAGGTTTATCTATCGACCTCAAGGCCTTAGTCAGAGCTTTTGTGAGTTTTGAAAAAATTATTAGCACCCTTATGTATACATAGCTCCACCCACATCCGTTCAATGTATCGAATGGGGGTTGGAGTCGTGGGAAAATAAGTAAGTGTTACCAAATATAACAATGTTCATTTCATAATTATTCAAATAAAGTGTGTACATAAAACGTATTAAACACATCTGTAAAACCACAATGAGGACATCGACCCATCAAGCAAGTTTTTATAAATCATTGGGAACAGCGTAAAAAAAATCTGAAATGGTGGCATTAATTCATGTTCACATTTACAACATAACATACATAGGCATTTCATCATTAAGACCTTTAGGAAATAATGTCTGGAGGGTCAAAATCCCAAAACATTGTCTTTTGCTCAGAATATTATTTATATCACCTCCCCTGTCTGATATCTTAACTTTCTTTATGCCACAAAATCTAAAAGGTAGAAATGTCATTTAATTTGGAATCGTTTCCTGTATGTGGGACTAATATTCACACTTCATCATATTGTTGCACTGTGCGTGACCTCTGCATTTATAGCTACCATTCGGAAGAGAGCATGAAAGAGCCTGGCTCGTTTTCTTTTGTGGCATGGACCAATTTATTGCGTAAATTGCGACCTCTTATATATATACAATACATTGTGGATTCTTAAATTCAGCTGGCAAAGCTGGGTCCGATGATAAAACATACCAGGGTTTCTTGACAGCATCGCCCACTTTACGCGAGTTCAAAGTGTTTGGGGTGGTGAACAAAATCAAATCAACAATACAGCGTGTTCTTTAGCTCTAGATGGTCTTTTTTTTTGTAGCAGTTCATCTCGTGTTTTCCCTAATACCAAATTAAGAGCTTCATTCACACATTGTGGAGAATAGCCTCTTCTTAGAAACCTATTGCGCATCTCCGCTTTTTTTTCCTAGATAGTCCTCTGTGGAGTGGCATATATGGCGCAGTCTAAAAAAACTGGCTTCTTGGAAGTCCTCTTTTTAATGGTTCATGGTGGAAGCTGTCCCCTTGTAATAGAGTATTTCTGTTCTCTGTTTCTTTCCTATACACGTTTTACAGACGTGTTTAATACTTTTTATGTGCACACTTTATTAGAATATTTATGAAATGCACATGGTTATATTTGGTAAAACGTAATAAAGAGCAGTGTGCGGGTTTCTTATTTTTTCTCATAAATGTATCAGTAAAATCTAGTGAACCTGGCCAAGTAGGCCGCTAATCAGAGTGAGCAAAGACTACAAATGAAGTGTGTATTGGGCCTAATTTGAAAATGTGAAAAAACTACGTATTTTCTAAGTTATAAAACATTTTAAATTGGTGATGCCCCATATGACAATATATGAAACCCCTACCAGAACCATGTTTTATATAGCTTATTTCTTAACAAAGGTGCCCTACACATAACTTACATCACTGGCTTGCTTTCCTTTTACATTAGTTGCAGGATCCTTTTTAAGGAAACAGGGGAATTTCAACAACTCCTGTCTTTCTCCTTGCCACCTCTTCTTCAATTCTTGGACCCCTGAGTCTGTGAAACCAAAACCATGATGGATATTTGGTATGACACTGAACAACTTTTGAACAATGCAGGATGGTGATTGAAGGCATGCTCTTTAAAATTCTCCCTGTTGTTCATTGGTCTTTCATTTCAATGTATGTGAAATATATACCCCGAACATGAGAAACTATTTAACCCTATCATGACCTCGAAAAGTCTCAAGGTCAGACCAAATTAGTAAGGGCCTTTGATGGTCAAATTACATAGCTATCAGTGGAGGCTGGTGGGAGGAGCTATAGGAGGACAGGCTCATTAATGGTTGGAATGGAATAAATGGAATGGTATCAAATAGATCAAACATACGGAAACCAAATGCTTGACTCCGTTCCATTGATTCCATTCCAGCTCATATAGTTCCTCCCACCAGCCTCCACTGATAGCTAGCTAGCCAGAGTCAAAAGTCAACTTACCACCAGAGTCTTTGGAGTCGGTTGTTTTCGGGGGATCTGTTAGAATAGAATTAGAATGCTTTGACATGGAAAACTAATGTTAGTTATGTGTAGCTAGCTAGAAAACGAATCTACGGTCAGCTTTGTCTTTGCAAAGACCCAAACATAGAAACAAAGATTCACCTCAACTAACACTATTTCACGCATCAAATAMACTTGTTGACAAATCAGGAACTGAATATGACTGCKCTTCATAATTTTTTTATGTAGTTAAAACATAAATATTTGTCCAAAATGAGCACTCGTCTCTCAAAGRCATCGTTACAGTTTAAAAAAAAAATAACGGCAGAACGTTAGCTAGCTGGCTATGTCTACTTACCCATTGCTCTCAGGTTCACGAAAACATTTGTTAAAATTACAAGTGAAATTACTATTTTTGACACCATCTTGACAGTTRACAAAGCCACTGTAGAGATGTGTTGAGCAGCTTAACTTTTAAGCTAACTAGGTTAGCTGGCTAGCTATGCTATGGAAAGAATTACAGTTGCTCAGCTGGCTGTGTTGACTGAGAGACTAGGAAATAACAACAACCAAAAAATCCGTTAAACCGTTCATTTTTGAATGACAAGTCTCGTGTGGGACATTCGATCCGAATGTTTTCTCTAAATGTTCTGTAGACACTCAATGTATTTCTGGGTCAGATGGATTGTAAAATATGTMATCACTAAGCTACCCGTTTAGGTTTTTTAACCAGACCTCGGATCAGTATTTATTTTAGCTGTGGAGTCAAGTTGACCACACCCTGCTTGGTTTTCATTGGTTAATGGCCAACTTTCGTCAAGGAACTCAGGAAAGTGTGTGATTCGAGAGAGGAGTTGAGTTTGGACAGTGTGTATACAGGTGACACTGTTTTGTATATAATCGGACATTAAGATACATATTTACAACTGTATTCTGTAAAATGGTCGGGGTAAAAGTAATCGGGAATGATTCAGAATTCCAACCTGAGCTAGCAGCCGCCGGTTCGAGGCTTGCGGTAGTGAAGTTCACAATGGCAGGGTAAGGTTCAAAATATATTCCCAGGCCTTGGCTAGATGCTAGCATGCTAGACCGGATCTAAACTGAAGTGGGTSATACAATTTCATTGGCAAATGTATAGTTACCTAGTAGGTCAACTGGTTTCGGATTTCGTAGTGTATCGGTTGTTGAATACTTTCTAACAAGCTACTTAAAAGCGTGAGAAAATAACTCTGACAACACCACGCTGTTAGCTACGCCAACGTTGGCTAACTAGCTAACGGTAGTTAGCCAGCTATGACTTAGCAATATCAGACAGGCTAAGATAGCAAGTTAAGCTAACTCCACAGAGGAGTTGCGGTACTGACAACCCAGTAGTCTGATATTAGTTAGCAATAGAGTGACATGTTTTCTGTATAATTTGTGGTACAACAATGTTAGCTAGCTAGGTATCTGGTGGTTTTGGAAGGCATCAACAATGCACTTCCCAGTGAAAGGGACACACACATCTTTTAACTAGCGGGCTCCRAGGTGTATTCATTCAGCCAAACAGTTGCAAACTGAAACGATAGTTTATATTGGACAAGGGTGTATTCATTACGCACATTCTGTGAAAAAAATATTCTGTTCAAAACGTGCAACAGGCAKTTTACTCCAAACGGAAAACGCAAAAAACAAGAGTTTATTGGACAAATTCATGTAGGCCCCTCCCCGTWTTGTTATGTTTGCTTCCGGTAAACGGTTTTGCGTAATGAATACACCCCAGGTAGGCCCGTTTTTGTTTGTTTCCGTTTAAGAAACGTTTTGCAACAGAAAAGCCTGAAGGAATACACCCCTGGTGAAGAACACGTAGCTAGCTACTCAACAGGCCCATTTTGATGATCGCTAACGTCCAAAATTACAACAACAACAGTAGTCAATACCAGCTTCATAATTAACTCCTTCACTCCCCAGATGTCGACCCTGTGTCAGAATATCCCCTGCTTTCAACATGTTGAGTAACAAGTACCCACACGTGGTTTTCCTTGAAGTAGATGTACACGTCTGTCAGGTGAGGTTCTTTTTGCGTAAAGAGTTTTAATAATACAGCCTACTGTATCGTAATCGAAACACCAGGTACTCCGTTGTTCATGTTATCATCGGAGACGCTGTAAACAAAACATTATTTATAGCCTCGAACATGTCAACATCCTCATGTCATTCATTGAGSAATACAGATGAATGAAATCTAGTCTGTGTGGTTAGGTATGTGACTTCAATGTCAATCTCCCTCTTTTCTCTCTCAGGCAACGGCTGCCGCTAACAACATCTCTGCAACGCCAACATTTTTGTTTTTCCGTAACAAAGTGCGCGTTGACCTGTATCAGGGTGCAGATGCCTCAGGACTAGAGGAGAAGATCAAGCAGCATGTAGAAAACGACCCTGGAAGCAACGAGGACTCAGACATTCCCAAGGGATATGTGAGTATATGATGAATTGTATCACTCWGACATTTTGTCTACTTAAACTTCTGTGAATGACTGAAGCATGSGGTCAACGTTGTCAGTCACTGCAACAGATTTCCATCTTATGGATTCTGGAGAGGTTGTTTTTGAGTTCAGAGTATCAATTCACATCTCCAGGGGGTATGGCTGGTTTGGAGACGGCATAGCCTTATACATATACAGTGRGGGGGGAAAGTATTTGATCCCCTGCTGATTTTGTACGTTTGACCACTGACAAAGAAATTATCYGTCTATAATTTTAGTGGTAGGTTTATTTGAACAGTGAGAGACAGAATAACAACAAGAAAATCCAGAAAAACACATGTCAAAAATGTTATAAATTGATTTGCATTTTAATGAGGGAAATAAGTATTTGRCCCCTCTGCAAAACATGACTTAGAACTTGGTGGCAAAACCCTTGTTGGCAATCACAGAGGTCAGACGTTTCTTGTAGTTGGCCACCAGGTTTGCACACATCTCAGGAGGGATTTTGTCCCATTCYTCTTTGCAGATCTTCTCYAAGTCATTAAGGTTTCGAGGCTGAAAACCAATTTTGCAGGCCATCTAATAACTTGGTCAGATAAAAATGTGTTTGAACTTGCGTTTCATGATCTGACGTCTTAGGTTAACGTTTTAGGCTTTAAAGCTGAAATATGTGTAGCTTTTTTTGGGGGGGGGCGACCCAACCAAATTCACATAGAAACGTGAGTTATAGATCTGTCATTCTCATTGAAAGCAAGTCTAAGAAGCTCGTCGGTTACGTTCTGTGATCTTGTGTGATCTACTACTTCGTGGCTGAGCTGTTGTTGCTCCTATTTTTTTAATTTAGTATTTTTTTTATTGAACCTTTATTTAACCAGGTAGGCCAGTTGAGAACAAGTTCTCATTTACAACTGCGACCTGGCCAAGATAAAGCAAAGCAGTGCGACACAAACAACAACACAGAGTTACACATGGGATAAAGAAACGTACAGTCAATAACACAATAAGAGCACTTACAGTTGACCGGGGGGCAGCTCTAGCAGGGCAGCTCTAGCAGGGCAGCTCTAGCAGGGCAGCTCTAGCAGGGCAGCAATTTGACGAACTGACTTGTTGGAAAGATGCAAAAAGAGACCTTAAGAACGGGAAGCATAGAAATAGCACACATAGAAAAGATCTACTGCTTCTTAGACTTGCTTTCAATGAGTGACAGATCTATAACTCACGTTTCTATGTGAATTTGGTCAGGATCCCACAAAAAAAAGTGACATATTGCAGCTTTAATAACAGTCAGGACGCTGTGTCCAATGAGGTAAATGCAGCTGGACAAACCCCAATGCTTCAGCCTATGTACATCTTATGGCCACTATGCTTCATCAGTTGGGCTACGGGTAATAATGCTTATTGCTAATAGCACATCTGATCATATAAGACCATATGTGATCCAATATTTTAATAAAATAATTGTAACATATTGTTTTTTTACCSGTATGTTATTGGGCTCATTACTGGAGGTGGAAATTATATTTTATATCCTTTTTCCCTATTTACTTTAGAGTAGAATGTACTTTTTAAAAAGTCACCAGAACTGAGCTTTTCAGTCCTTCTACAAAGAAATGATCCCATCGAGGYCCCTGTATCCCCTAAGTAAGCAAAGCAAACTGYYTTGCTCAGAGGCAGAACAACAGATTTTTACCTCGTCAGYTTGGGGATTTGATCCAGCAACCTTTCAGTTACTGGCCCAASGCTCCTACCCGSCAGGTTACACAGGTGAAAGCTATGATCCCCCTTATTGATGTCACCTGTTAAATCCACTTCAATCAGTGTAGATGAAGGGGAGGACAGATGTTAAAGAAKGATTTTTAAGCCTTGAGACAATTGGTTGAGTGCTGCAAGGATAGACCTAGTTAAGCTGCAGCTGGCCCAGAACAGAGCGGCATGTTTTGCTCTTCGTTGTAATCAGAGGGATGATACAATAACTATGCATGCCAGTCTCTCTTGGCTAAGAGTTGAGGAGAGACCTGACTGCATCCCACTCTTTTTTTTTATAAGAAACATTAATGTGTTGAAAATCCCAAATTGTTTGCTTAGTCAACTTACACACAGCTCTGACCACACACACTTACCCCCCACCAGGCATGCCACCAGGGTCTTTTTCACAGTCCCCAAATCCAGAACAAATTAAAGAAAACGTTAAGTATTATATAGAGCCCTTATTGCATGGAACTTCCTTCCATTCATTTGCTCAGATAAACAGCAAACTGGTTTAAAAAACAGATAAAGAACAACCTCGCGACACAACACCTCTGGATAGGTGTGTTTATTATTGATATAGGAGGCTATTTGACACTGGATAGTTTGTGTGTATGTATTGATATGAAAGGCTACGTGTGCTTTAAAATGTATGTAGTTCTGTCCTTAGGCTGTTCTTGTCTATTAAATGATCTGTATTTATGTCATTCTGTATTGTGTTTCATGTTTAGTGTGGAACCCAGGAAGAGTAGCTGCTGCTTTTTGCAACAGTTAATGGGATCCTAATAAAATACCAAAATTAAGACATGGATTGTGTTAATGTGCCATTCAGAGGGTGAATGGTCAAGACAAATATTTAAGTGTCTTTTTTGAACATGTTATGGAAGTAGGCACTCTGGAACACCCGTTTGTGTCAAGAACTGCAACGCTGCTGGGTTTTTCACGCTCAACCGTTTCCCATATGTATCAAAAATGTTCCACCACCCAATGGACATCCAGCCAATTTGACACAACTGTGGGAAGCATTGTAGTCAAAATGGGCCAGCATTCCTGTGGAACTCTTTCGACACCTTGTAGAGTCCATGCGCCGAATTGAGGCTGTTCTAAGGGCAAAGGGAGGGGGGGGGTTGAACTCAATATTAGGAAAGTGTTCCTAATGCTTACTATACTGGGTGTATAGTGGGTCAATTCCACGGTAAAATATTGATGCTGAGACTCCGATTGTTCATATTTAAGTTACAATTTAGTCATTTAGCAGACGCTCTGCATAAGAACGTCTGCTAAATGACTGATTCTAAATATCTCAGAAAAGACAGAAGCTAGTGGAAGCTAACCGGTCCACTACAAAAGGATACTCCATTTCTCTGAAACAAAGTCAACATCTCAGGTGCTGCTGCTGTGAAGCTGCTCTTGTGTTTGCAATGTAGACTTAACATGGGCGTGTAATGTAGACTTAACATGGGCGTGTAATGTGGACTTAACATGGGCTTGTAATGTGGGCTTGTAATGTGGACTTAACGTGGGCGTGTAATGTGGACTTAACGTGGGCGTGTCATGTGGACTTAACGTGGGCGTGTCATGTGGACTTAACGTGGGCGTGTAATGTGGGCGTGTAATGTGGACTTAACGTGGGCTTGTAATGTGGACTTAACATGGGCGTGTAATGTGGACTTAACATGGGCTTGCCTTGTCTGAATCATTTTGATACTGTGTCTGTGTGTTCAGATGGACCTGATGCCGTTTGTGAACAAAGCTGGCTGTGAGTGCCTAAATGAGAGCGACGAGAGCGGCTTTGAMAACTGCTTAGTCAAGGACACCACCTACCTGGAGTCTGACTGTGATGAGCAGGTGAGTCTGAGGATGGATCGCCATCAGCGTCTCCTTCGTTAGTTCAGAGCGGTCTGAATGTGTTGAAATTGTTCACTTCAGTGTGGCTACTTTCTAGTAGACTTTACAGGTTAGAACTTGCATCTGTTGTCCTTTTTCTATATTTACAAGGATAATATCTCACTCACCTGGTTAAAACAATGTCTTGTCTGTTGGGTTACTTTTTCATATGTACCGGTATGCTTCTCCTGGCTGGTGTTACCTTCTGTAACCTCAGGCCAACCTGCAGGCTAAACTAACCCCAACAAGCAGGAAGACAAGTTTAGCCTGCAGGTTGGCCTGAGGTTACAGAAGGTAACCCAGCCAGGAAGACAGTTTAGCCTGCAGGTTGGCCTGAGTTACAGAAGGTAACACCAGCCAGGAAAACAGTTTGGCCTGAGGTACAACACCAGCCGGAAGACAGTTTAGCCTGCAGGATTGGCCTGAGGTTACAGAAGGTAACACCAGCCAGGAAGACAGTTTAGCCTGCAGGTTGGCCTGAGGTTACAGAAGGTAACACCAGCCAGGAAGACGGTTTAGTCTGCAGGTTGGCCTGAGGTTACAGAAGGTAACACCAGCAGGAAGACAGTTTAGCCTGCAGGTTGGCCTGAGGTACAGAAGGTAACACCAGCACAGAAGACAGTTTAGCCTGCAGGTTGGCCTGAGGTTACAGAAGGAACACCAGCCAGGAAGACGTTTAGCCTGCAGGTTGGCCTGAGGTTACAGAAGGTAACACCAGCCAGGAAGACAGTTTAGCCTGCAGGTTGGCCTGAGTTACAGAAGGTAAACCAGCCAGGAAGACAGTTTAGCCTGCAGGTTGGCCTGAGGTTACAGAAGGACACCAGCCAGGAAGACAGTTTAGCCTGCAGGTTGCCTGAGGTTACAGAAGGTAACACCAGCCAGGAAGACGTTTAGCCTGCAGGTTGGCCTGAGGTAACAGAGGTAACACCAGCCCAGGAAGAGGTTTAGTCTGCAGGTTGGCCTGAGGTTACAGAAGGTAACACCAGCCAGGAAGACAGTTTGCCTGCAGGTTGGCCTGAGGTTACAGAAGGTAACACCAGCCAGGAAGACGTTTAGCTGCAGGTTGGCCTGAGGTTACAGAGGTAACACCAGCCAGGGACAGTTTAGCCTGCAGGTTGGCCTGAGGTTCAGAAGGTAACACCAGCCAGGAAGACAGTTTAGCTGCAGGTGGCCTGAGGTTACAGAAGGTACACCAGCCAGGAAGACAGTTTAGCTGCAGGTTGGCCTGAGGTTACAGAAGGTAACACCAGCCAGGAAGAGTTTAGCCTGCAGGTTGGCCTGAGGTTACAGAAGGTAACACCAGCCAGGAGAAGCATACATATGAAAAAGTAACCCAACAGACAAGACATTGTTTTAACAGGTGAGTGAGATATTATCCTTGTAAATATAGAAAAAGGACACAGTGCAAGTTCTAACCTGTAAAGTCTACTAGAAAGTAGCCACACTGAAGTGAACAATTTCAACACATTCAGACCGCTCTGAACTAACGAAGGAGACGCTGATGGCGATCATCCTCAGACTCACCTGCTCATCACAGTCAGACTCCAGGTAGGTGGTGTCCTTGCTAAGCAGTTTCAAAGCCGCTCTCGTCGCTCTCATTTAGGCACTCACAGCCAGCTTTGTTCACAAACGGCATCAGGTCCATCTGAACACACAGACACAGTATCAAAATGATTCAGACAAGGCAAGCCCATGTTAAGTCCACATTACACGCCCACGTGTAAGTCCACATTACACGCCCACGTAAGTCCACATTAACGCCCACGTTAAGTCCACTTAAACGCCCACGTTAAGTCCACATTACACGCCCACGTTAAGTCCACATTACACGCCCACGTTAAGTCCACATTACACGCCCACGTTAAGTCCACATTACACGCCCACGTTAGTCCACATTACACGCCCTTAAGTCCACATTACACGCCCACGTTAAGTCCACATTACAACGCCACGTTAAGTCCACATTACAAGCCCCGTTAAGTCCACATTACACGCCCAGGTTAAGTCAACATTACACGCCCACGTTAAGTCCACATTACACGCCCACAGTTAAGCCCACATTACAGCCCACGTTACAAGCCTTACAGTCACATTACTACGCCATGTTAAGTCCACATTACACGCCCATGTGTAAGTCCACATTAACAAGCCCACATTACAAGCCCATGTTAAGCCACTTACCCACATTACACGCCACGTTAAGTTCCACATTACACGCCCACGTTAAGCCACATTAACGCGCCCACGTTAAGCCCACATTAACAAGCCCACATGTAACAAGCCCATGTTAAGTCACATTACACGCCATGTTAAGTCCACATTACACGCCCATGTAAGTCCACAATTACAGCCACATTACAAGCCCATGTTAAGTCCACATTACAAGCCCACATTACAACCCATGTTAAGTCCACATATACCGCCCATGTTAAGTCACATTACACGCCCATGTTAAGTCCACATTACACTGCCCATGTTAAGTCCACATTACACGCCCAGTAACCATTACAAGCCCACATTACAAAGTGGGCGT
>NW_019942919.1:20566-35940 GCF_002910315.2 Salvelinus sp. IW2-2015 | reverse complement strand
AGGAAGGAAGACAGTTTGGCCTGCAGGTTGGCCTGAGTTACAGAAGGTAACACCAGCCAGGAAGGAAGACAGTTTAGTCTGCAGGTTGGCCTGAGGTTACAGAAGGTAAACCAGCCAGGAAGACGTTTAGTCTGCAGGTTGGCCTGAGGTTACAGAAGGTAACACCAGCCAGGAAGACGGTTTAGTCTGCAGGTTGGCCTGAGGTTACAGAAGGTTACACCAGCCAGGAAGACGGTTTAGCCTGCAGGTTGGCCTGAGGTTACAGAAGGTAACACCAGCCAGGAAGACAGTTTAGTCTGACGGTTGGCCTGAGGTTACAGAAGGTAACACCAGCCAGGAAGATGGTTTAGTCTGCAGGTTGGCCTGAGGTTACAGAAGGTTACACCACCCAGGAAGATGGTTTAGTCTGCAGGTTGGCCTGAGGTTACAGAAGTTACACCAGCCAGGAAGACAGTTTAGCCTGCAGGTTGGCCTGAGGTTACAGAAGGTAACACCAGCCAGGAAGACAGTTTAGTCTGCAGGTTGGCCTGAGGTTACAGAAGGTAACACCAGCCAGGAAGACAGTTTAGCCTGCAGGTTGGCCTGAGTACAGAAGGTTACACCAGCCAGGAAGACAGTTTAGTCTGCAGGGTGGCCTGAGGTTACAGAAGGTTACACCAGCCAGGAAGACAGTTTAGTCTGCAGGTTGGCCTGAGGTTACAGAAGGTAACACCAGCCAGGAAGATGGACCTTCTGTAACCTCAGGCCAACCTGCAGGCTAAACTGTCTTCCTGGCTGGTGTTACCTCAGGCCAACCTGCAGACTAAACCGTGTTAGTAGATTTACGTGTCAGTGTGTAGTTACACTCCTCACTTAACCCATATTTTCCCCCCTTCAGCTCCTCGTTACGATGGCCTTTAACCAGCCTGTCAAGCTGTACTCAATGAAGCTGCAGTCCTCTGACTTCGGTGAGTCCTTACTCTTCCTGGGTGCACATAAATGTTGCTCCGTTCCTAGTAAAACACCCGTACCAGTCTAATTTTAGTCAAGAAAAGCCTGTGAAATGTCATCCTTTGCCCGTTGAGTAGATGTTGGTGTTTTATTGGAATGATCACAGTCTATGTGTTGTGTTGAGTCCCCATGCTAGGTTGGGTTGCCTTGTTGTCTCATACATTCTGTATATCCCTTTTCTTCCCTACAAACAGCCCAGGCACCAAAGTGTGTGAAGATTTTCATTAACCTGCCTCGCTCCATGGACTTTGACGACGCTGAGCGGAGCGAAGCCACCCAGACTCTGGACCTGGCGGAGGAGGACTTCAAGGAAGACGGGTTGATTCCACTGAGATACGTCAAGTTCCAGAACGTTCAGAGCATCACCGTAAGTAGCGACTGTTTTCGAAGGTGTTACTTTGAAATGATCGGCAAAGGTACTTGGGAGTTCAATGCACTGCTCGTTCATGAGAGCATCTGCGAACTGACTACTTCGATATCATTTATTGTTATGTTTTATGTTGTCTCCTGTGTAACTATATATATATATATATACCGCTTTCTTGGACTCACTTGAAAAAGTTATCTTCTTAAATAACCGATGAATAAAAATTAAATATATATAGTTTTAAGCCTTTCAGGAAATTCCTTTCCCTTGTCCCCTTTKTAACTCTGTTTTTGATGGAGGAGAGGGAGGAAGCCACTTATAACTATTGAGATGCAGCCCTGGTGTAATTAGTTATGTAAATATAGGACAATGCTGTCATCTAGTGGCAAAAAGTGGTATTACTTTCCTCCTGTTCAACTGCAGTTTATTACACTCTAGCTGTGATATAAAGAATCTCTCTTATTGCATATAGGGAGTTTCAATACTTCTTGATTTTGCAATTTAGTTTCCAACCAAACCTGCGTGAAGTGAAATCCTTTAGTTTCTACTGGTTGTGTCCCCTGTAATGATATAATCTGTAAATTCTTCCGTTTTTGATCTAACAGATGTTYGTGAAGAACAACCAAGGTGATGAAGAGACGACTAAAATCAACTACCTTACTTTTATCGGAACCCCTGTACAAGCAACAAACATGAAYGACTTCAAACGGGTAAGATCTGRCCTCTACCGACAGCTATAGTAGTATTTCATGTTGGACGGAACCGGTCTATTACAGTATGTTCACAATGTCCTTGTCGAGATTGTATGACATCTGCAATGATATAAATAATGTGACTATAACCACGTTTCCATCCACATTTTTTCTGAGAGTAAAGTCATACCGTGTTAAAAAATAACATTTAAAAAAAATCAGGACAGTTGTCATGGAAACGGGTAGTTTCGGTACAATTTTATAAATGCCGACAGATAATTTGTTCATTCGACGTGGTGGATCTTTTTGTGTCGGTAAAATGAATTATGCGAGAAATGGTGGTGAAATGCCTTTTTGATGTGCAAATATTTAATATAATAACCATCATATCGAAGTAAACYTGGAGTCACGCAATGATATGGCGTGTGGTCCTCCCACTAGGACTCGGGGAACCATGCAGTTTATTAGGCTACAGATTTAAATAAGTGATGAACTTCACAGGGGTGGTGAAAATGCAGTGATCTTGATGCTCTTTTCCAATAAATATCGAGGGTCTTATTCTGGTGACGTGATGATCGATTCTCTATTTAACGCTACAGTTTTATTTTATTATTTATCTTTATTCGSTACGTGAAAACTTAAGCGAAAAGTTTATTTTGTCTGCACTACCTCGTCACACACTGGGTTTTTATCTGCAACAAGTCAGATTGTTGGGAAATTTTTTGAATATTTGTATGAAAATCTCTAGAACAATTGGATGGAAACTTATAGTTTTAATTGTTTGCAATTTTTTTTTTCTTCACACGGCTGTGTTTTTGTTTGACTAGGTTGTGGGCAAGAAAGGAGAGAGTCACTGAGAGGAGAGGAGAGGAGAGGAGAAGAAGAATGGCCATATTTCTGCGGTGATCCCCGTCTTTCTGCCAAAGCTACTGGATGGGTCCGGGTCAGAGTCAGCTCTACTGTAATACAACACTGACAACCAACGATGTGTCCCAAATGGCAACGTATTCCCTTTTATAGTGCACTGCTTTTGACCCTTTATAGTACAATACTTGTTTTGGACCTGATATCCATCCTGAAGTTTGGGCTTTGATCCAGGATCCAAAGACATGTCTGAGATCTAAAGTAGTGCACTATATAGGGAATAGGGTGCCAAAGGGATCTGGTCTAAAGTAGTGCACTATATAGGGAATAGGGTGCCGTTCTGGATGTGAAGTCTATGAGCTGTCGTTTATGTCCGCCAGTGAAATCACCAAGAGGAGGCATCTCAATCAATTAATTCAAACATTTTTATTGTAATTCAGACAAACACTGTAAATAAAAACACAATCCAAAAGGCATGTTGGTATTTGATGTCTCTTGAATAAATAAATTTAAAAAGTAAGGTTGCTCCACACCACCTCACAAAGACAAGGAAAAGAGATCTCCGACACCCAATGTTACCTCAAGTTTTCAGCGCTGACCAAATTTCAGGTCTGCCGAGTCAAACTTGGAACGTTGTGAAAATTCTGTACAACTTCCAGCTGAAGTTTACTGTGAACACTGAGGCTGTACCTGCTTTAAGTTACAGTTTTACTGTGAACACTGAGGCTGTACCTGCTTTAAGTTCCAGTTTTACTGTGACACTGAGGCTGTACCTGCTTTAAGTTACAGTTTTTACTGTGAACACTGAGGCTGTACCCGCTTTAAGTTACAGTTTTACTGTGACACTGAGGCTGTACCCGCTTTAAGTTACAGTTTTACTGTGAACACTGAGGCTGTACCTGCTTTAAGTTACAGTTTTACTGTGAACACTGAGGCTGTACCTGCTTTAAGTTCCAGTTTACTGTGAACACTGAGGCTGTACGCTTTAAGTTACAGTTTTACTGTGAACACTGAGGCTGTACCTGCTTTAAGTTCAGTTTTACTGTGACACTGAGGCTGTACCTGCTTTAAGTTACAGTTTTACTGTGAACACTGAGGCTGTATCCGCTTTAGTTCCAGTTTTACTGTGAACACTGAGGCTGTACCTGCTTTAAGTTACAGTTTTAACAAGTGTCCAAGTAGGCTACTGTGACTATTTGATAATAATTTAGGGCCTATCAGAGTGGCCTACTATCAAAAACAATGGAGAAAATGCATCCCATAATATTTTAACATGGAAATAGCTGATCTATCATTCAGCCTACAGTAGCACCCAGTGTGTGGTGTTCAATGTAGGGCTACATTCCATGAGACATTTGAAAATAAGCATACAGGGCTTAACATTAAACCTGTTTATYCACTTGTCCTTCAGACAAGGAGGTGACTGAACAACGTTGTCTTGTTGGATGCAAGAAACCACTTTTACAAAATAAAATGCACTATTCCCATACCATTATTACAGAGAATCAGATTATCAATTATTCTACCCTCTGCCTATTGGCTATTTAGGCTTGAATAAGCTGTCTCAATTTACAACACTGMCACTTTAAGACAAAAAGCTCTTTACCTGACTGGCTTTTCAAAGATGTCTATAAATGTACACGTTTTGTGGTCTTGCAAATCAAATGAAACTTTATTTGTCACATGTGCCAAATACAAGAAGTGTAGAACTTACCGTGAAATCCTTATTTACAAGCCCTTAACCAATAGTGCAGTTCAAGAAGAGTTAAGAAAATATTTACCAAATGAACTAAATAAGAAAAATAATAATTATAATAAAAAGTAACACAATAACATGACAATAAGGAGGCTATATACAGGGGGTACCAGTACCAAGTCAGTGTGTGGGGGTACAGGCTAGTTGAGGTCATTTGTACATGTAGGTAGAGGTGAAGTGACTATGCATAGATAATAAACAGCGAGTAGCAGCAGTGTACAAAACAAATGGAGGGGGGGTCAATGTAATAGTCCGGTGGCCTATTATATAGGTCCTGGATGGCAGGATGCTTGGCCCCAGTGATGTACTGGGCTGTACGCTCGGCATCTGACCGTGAGGCGCTACAGAGGGTACTCTGTAGCGCCTCACGGTTAGATGCCGAGCAGTTGCAATACCAGGCGGTGATGCAACCGGACAGGATGCTCTCGATGGTGCAGCKGTAGAACCTTTTGAGCATCTGGGGACACATGCCAAATCTTTTCAGTATCCTGAGAGGGAATAGGTTTTGTCGCGCCCTCTTCACGACTGTTATGGTGTGCTTGGACCATTCTAGTTTGTTGTTGATGTGGACACCAAGGAATTTGAAGCTCTCAACCTGCTCCACTACAGCCCCGTCGATGTTAATGGGGGCCTGTTCTGCCTGCCTTTTCCTGTAGTCCACGATCAGCTCCTTTGTCTTGCTCACATTGAGGGASAGGTTGTTGTCCTGGCACCACCCGGCCAGGTCTCTGACCTCCTCCCTATAGGCTGTCTCATCGTTGTCGGTGATCAGGCCTACCACTGTTGTGTCATCAGCAAACTTAATGATGGTGTTGGAGTCGTGTTTGGCCACGCAGTCATGGGTGAACAGGGAATACAGGAGGGGACAAAGTACACACCCCTGAGGGGCCTCAGTGTTGAGGATCACTGTGGCAGACGTGTTGTTGTCTACCCTTACCACCTGGGGGCGGCCCGTCAGGAAGTCTAGGATCCAGTTGCAGAGGGAGGTGTTTAGTCCCAGGGTCCTTAGCTTAGTGATGAGCTTTGAGGGCACGATGGTGTTGAACACTGAGCTGTAGTCAATGAACAGTGTTCTCACATAGGTGTTACTTTTGTCCAGGTGGGAAAGGGCAGCGTGGAGTGCGATTGAGATTAGTAGTTCCGSCACAGAAACGTAAACTACCCCGCACCTATATTTCAGTTAGCTTCAAGGACTGAGCATCCCTGTGGAAATAATTATGACTAATTCCATGTTTACAATGCAAAAAGGTAATAATTCCTGGTGAAGAAAATGGATGAGATGCAGGTGCTTGAGTCCACTCCAAATGGGGATGAGATGTAATGCCATTTGTGACCACATGATGTCACCAAAGCCTATGCTATACCCTCTTACGCAACAGATGTAGCCTAGCTCACTTCAGAGAGCCCTTCTTTCCATTGAACGGTTGATTTCATTAGAAATACAGGTTCTCGGTTATATTGGTCGTTTTGGGCTATGTTATGAGGTTTTGGTAAACCAATATTTGTATGAAGTGATTTCAGATATTTGTGAGCTATATCTACAGTACCCCTTTTTAAGTTTTTGTATGAACATACAGAATGTCCATGATTTRAAATTTTGCAATTACACAGGATTACTTAGGAATGAATTAATATTTATACTTTGAATTAAAGCAACAAATGTTGCTAGTCATTTTTCTGCGGATACCAAAAAATGGTTAATTATGTTTTCATTTGTTTTAAATAACAAATATCAATATGTTTATCAAACAAATAATATGATTCTTGGTGATATTTCTATTCAAAACAATCTAGTATAATTATTCTTTAAGCTGGGAAAAAATATAATAACRTAGTAGTAATATTAAAGATAATTGTTGACGATGCTTCTCTTATTCAAACCGTTGTAAAAGCTGCCAGACGGCTGCATTTGTTTTTTTGTTCTAGGCTATTTTGGGCCTGTGTATTTATTTTAATTCTTAGCTTGGCACTTTGTCTGTTAATTTATGATGAAGATAATTTACCATTCTGTGAAAAAGCCTTGTTGTTTTGAATAGTCATATAGATCATAATAGATCATCTGCCAATCGCATTGGCAGTCAAGGCCTGTAGGTCTATTTTCTTTATCAAATTATATTTTCTCTGACTAACGGGTATGTGTACTGTTCGTATTTGTCATTGTATTTAATTATTTGAATGTGATTATAAATTGAGTGCTTGAAGAGGACAGTAGTAGCCTATATTATCAAGGGTTTTCATAAATTGTGTTATGACAAAAAAATCTTTGTTAGCTGTTGCCTGAAGTCTTACCAGAGCCTTCAGAAAGCATTCACACCCCTTGACTTTTCCCCCCATTTTTGTTGTGTTACAGCCTGAATTCAAAATTAATTTAAATTTAGATAAAAAAAAAAAAGATGTTTCTTGACATTTTTACAAATTAATAAAAAAATGAAAAGCTGAAATGTCTTGAGACAATAAATATTCAACCCCTTTGTTATGGAAAGCATAAAGTTCAGGAGTAAAAATTTACTTAACAAGTCACAATAAGTTGCGTGGTCACACGCTGTGTGCAATAATAATAGTGTTTAGCATGGTTTTTGAATGACTACCTCATCTTTGTACGCCACACATACAATTATCTGTAAGGTCCCTCAGTCGAGCAGTGAATTTCAAACACAGATTCAACCACAAAGACCAGGGAGGTTTTCCAATTCCTTGCAAAGAAGGGCATCTATTGATAGATAAAGTAAAAAAAATATATAAAAAATAAAAAATAAAAGCAGACATTGAATATCCCGCTGAGCACGATGAAGTTATTAATTACAACTTGGATGGTGTATCAATACACCCAATCACTACAAAGGTACAGGCGTCCTTCCTAACCTCAGTTGCCGGAGAGGAGGGAAACCACCCAGGGATTTCACCAAGAGGCCAATCGTGACTTTAAAACAGAGTTTAATTGCTGTTATAGGAGATARCTGAGGATAGATCAACATTGTAGTTACTCCACAATACTAACTTAATTGACAGAGTGAAAAGAAGGAAGCCTGAACAGAATAAAACATATTACAAAATATGCATCCTATTTGCAACAAGGCACTATAGTAAAACTGCAACAAATGTGGTATAGAAATGATGTTCTTTCTGTTTGGGGCAAATCCAACAAATCCCCAGGTACCACTCTTCATATTTTAAAGCATGGTGGTTGCATCATGTCATGGGTATGCTTGTCATCGGCAAGGACTTGGGATTTTTTTGGGGGGGTAAAAATAAACTGAATAGAGGTAAGCACAGATAAATCCTAGAGGAAACCTGGTTCCGTCTGCTTTCCAGCAGACACTGGGAGATTAATTCACCTCTCAGCAGGACAATAACCTAAAACACAAGGCCAAATATACACTGGAGTTGCTTACCATGACATTGAATGTTCCTGCAAATCTATGGTAAGACTTGAAAATGGCAGTCTAGTAATGATCAATAACCAACTTGAAAGAGCTTGAAGAATTTGTAAAATAATAATGTGCAAATATCATAGAATCCAGGTGTCCAAAGCTCTTAGAGACTTACCCAGAAAGACTCACAGCTGTAATCACTGCCAAAGGTGATTCTAACATGTAATGACTCAGGGGTGTGAATACTTATGAAAATGACATTATTTAATTTTCGAAGATTTCTAAAAACATGTTTTCGCTTTGTTTATATGGGGTATTGTGTGTAGATGGGTGAGAGCAAAAAAAAATAAAATAATATTTAATACATGTTGAATTCAGGCTGTAACAACAAAAATGTGTTATAATTTAAAGTGTATTTAAAAAGAGAGAGAAGAAGCCAGCCTGATTTCTTCAATAAATCACAGCAATTTTAAATGTCAGAAAGGAATACCTAAACCATATAGGCCTTAATGTGAGCCCTCTGGCAGCCACTGGTAACGGACTGGGAAACAACGGTGATATTGGGGGGGGCTATGCGTGTGTTTGTGCTGTGATAAACAGAATCACAGCCGAATCAGTGGGTCAGGAGGAAACAATAACCTMAACCATATAGGCCTTAATGTGAGCCCTCTGGGAGCCACTGGTAACGGACTGGGAAACAACGGTGAAAACGAGTTATGTTCTTTAACGATCAAAAACAACCTTTTCTCAACTCTGCCATTTATTGGTATCCAGTTGTTTCACTGTTTTCCAGATGCTGCTGCTGTTAGCTACATATACAGCGTTAAATCCATTCACGTGGTATCATTTAGATATCCTAAAACAAAGTCAAACGTGTAGGGGTATATGTTAAGAGGCATATAATTCCATYGGTTAATAAGTCTCTGATCACATCGTAAAGAATAGATCCTAATGCACAGTAACATCCTCTCCTCACAGGTTGTACTCCTGTCTAATTGCGGGGAGAGAATGGAAGAGAACTGGGTCATATGCATTAGTGCACACCCTAATAAAACATTTTGCAACGGAAAAACGAAAAGAAGAGTTTCTTATTGGTCAAGTGTCAGATTAACCGTCCTTGTTTCGGGCCTATTTTCTTCTGTTTGGTGTCTAATGAATGTGTCCCTGGACATAAGGACCAGAGAGCTGTGTTTTGAAGTTGGGAGGCAGCCAGCCATCAACAATCTACTGTCCTCTAGTGGTCTTGATGAATTCCTCAGATGGGGGTGACCTGAGATGTATACATGGGATGGGATTTTGTCTGAAACAGGTGGGTCAATTCAACAGCTGTATGGTGGGATTAAGTAGTAGTGTAACTCTGATCAGAGTATTGCATCATGATCATGTTCAACTGATTTTAATGATACTGAAACATTTTCATGTATCCCATTTTGTTTTCACTTTCAGGTGCTGAAATAAAAATGACGCATTAGAAAACTACTTTCATCTGCAGCTGCTACCTATTTTTCCATTAACATTGCAAACATCTTATCCAGAGAAATTGTGTTTTCTCCAAATCACAAGGTTTGGTGCACTGTCTGTTATACCAGCCGAAGAGATCTAACAAGTCCCTTCCAAACAAGTTTATCTCTCAGACCTCGAAATAGAGCACCAAGTCACCTTTTGTCTCTGATGTTTGGCACATCAAGAGTACGTCATCGGAGACACAACAAGTAGAATACTTTTTTGGTTCCTGCCACCATTTCCTCTCCCGTGTCTCTAGAGCTCTTTGTGTTGCTCTGACAACATGGCCTTTCACATCACTCTGTGTTTTTGTGTGTGTGTGTGTGTGTCTCTCTACCTCTGCCCACACAGGAGTTCACTGGAATGTGTCCATGACAGGACAGKGCACAGATCTTTCAGGGGGCAGGTGCTCAAAATGAGAAAAAMRAAAATGGCAGCCCCCTTCCACACCCCTCCCTCATTTTGTTGAGCATAGGCCTATTGATTTCTGCAACAACACACTCGTCATTACAAATTGTAAGCCAGCTAGTTACTGTGCCTCCTAATTACGTGATTGACATCGGGGAAAAAGCTGTGCCTGCTGGGTTTGATTTACATTTGGTTGAGTTGTCAACCAACCCCTAGTCCAAATATCCTATAGGATTCCAATAATAAAACATTTTTAAAATCCTATCAGATTCTAGAACCTATCTTTTAAGATTGTATTGTATATATTAGTATCCTATAGATAGTATCCTCTAGGAGTCCAATAGGACTGGTTCCAACATCTGATAGGATTTTCTTTTGAATTCTAATAGGATTTTTTTTTTTAATTGGAATCCTCTAGGATTTTTTTACTAGGGTAAAATTGTATTTTGTTTTGTGAGATCTGAGTAAAACATTTTTTTTTACAGGACAGATGTAAGTTCAGATAGGGAGGACGTATAGAGAGAGTCACAGAAAGTGTTTAATGCCGTAGACAGTTGGCCGGATCCTATAAGATTCAATGTTTTGGTCCCAGTGTGTAAACAGACTTGGGTCCTCCTCGCAGGAGAGGCAGACGGTCCCATGGTGTAACAAGACCTGGTCGCTCCTCTCTAGTAAGCAGACTGGCCCATGTGTAAGACGGGTCTCTCCTCTCAGAGAGCAAGACGGTCCCATGGTTGTAACAGACTGGGTCTCTCCTCTCAGAGAGCAGACTGGTCCCAGTGTGTAACAGACGGTCCTCCTGTCAGAGAGCAGACTGGTCCATGGTGTAACAGACTGGGTCTCTCCTCTCAGAGAGCAACTGGTCCCCATGGTGTAACAGACTGTCTCTCTCTCAGAGAGCAGACTGGTCCCATGGTGTAACAGACTGGGTCTCTCCTGTCAGAGAGCAGACTGGTCCCAGAAGGTGTAACAGACTGGGTCCTCTCTGTCAGAGAGCAGACTGGCCAGTGTAACGAGACTGGTTCTCTCCTCTCAGAGAGCAGACTGGTCCCACGGTTAACAGACTGGGTCTCTCCTCCAGAGAGCAGACTGGCCCATCGTGTAACAGACTGGGTCTCTCCTCTCAGAGAGCAAGACTGGTCCCACGGTGTAACAGACTGGGTCTCTCCTCTCAGAGAGCAGACTGGTCCCACGGGTGTAAACAGACTGGGTCTCTCCCTCTCAGAGAGCAGACTGGTCCGCATGGGTGTAACAGACTGGGTCTCTCCTCTCAGAGAGGCAGACTGGTCCCATGGTGTAACAGACTGGGTCCTCCTCTCAGAGAGCAGACTGGTCCATGGTGTAACAGACTGGGTCTCTCCTCTCAGAGAGCAGACTGGTCCCATGGTGTAACAGACTGGGTCTCTCCTCTCAGAGAGCAGACTGGTCCCATGGTGTAACAGACTGGGTCTCTCCTCTCAGAGAGCAGACTGGTCCCATGGTGTAAACAGACTGGTCTCTCCTCTCAGAGAGCAGACTGGTCCCATGGTGTAACAGACTGGGTCTCTCCTCTCAGAGAGCAGACTGGTCCCACGGTGTAACAGACTGGGTCTCTCCTGTCAGAGAGCAGACTGGCCCCATGGTGTAACAGACTGGGTCTCTCCTCTCAGAGAGCAGACTGGTCCCACGGTGTAACAGACTGGGTCTCTCCTCTCAGAGAGCAGACTGCCCCATGGTGTAACAGACTGGTCTCTCCTCTCAGAGAGCAGACTGGTCCCATGGTGTAACAGACTGGGTCTCTCCTCTCAGAGAGCAGACTGGTCCACGGTGTAACAGACTGGGTCTCTCCTCTCAGAGAGCAGACTGGTCCCATGGTGTAACAGACTGGGTCTCTCCTCTCAGAGAGCAGACTGGTCCCATGGTTAACAGACTGGGTCTCTCCTCTCAGAGAGCAGACTGGTCCCATGGTGTAACAGACTGGGTCTCTCCTCTCAGAGAGCAGACTGGTCCATGGTGTAACAGACTGGGTCTCCCTCTCAGAGAGGCAGACTGGTCCCATGGTGTAACAGACTGGGTCTCTCCTCTTCGAGAGCAGACTGGTCCACGTGTAACAGACTGGGTCTCTCCTGTCAGAGAGCAGACTGGTCCCATGGTGTAACAGACTGGGTCTCTCTCTCTCAGAGAGCAGACTGGTCCCATGGTGTAACAGACTGGGTCTCCCTCTCAGAGAGAGACTGGTCCCATGGTGTAACAGACGGGTCTCTCCTCTCAAAGAGCAGACTGGTCCCACGATGTAACAGACTGGGTCCTTCTCTCAGAGAGCAGACTGGTCCACGATGTAACAGACTGGGTCTTCTCTCTCAGAGAGCAGACGGGTCCCATGGTGTAACAGACGGGTCTCTCCTCTCAGAGAGCAGATCTCCCACGATGTAACAGACTGGGTCTCTTCTCTCAGAGAGCAGACTGGTCCCACGATGTAACAGACTGGGTCTCTCCTCTCAGAGAGGCAGACTGGTCCCACGTGTACAAGACTGGGTCTCTTCTCTCAGAAGCAGACTGGTCCCACGATGTAACGACTGGTCTCTCCTCTCAGAGAGCAGACTGGTCCCATGGTGTAACAGACTGGGTCCTCTCCTCTCAGAGAGCAGACTGGTCCCACGGTGTAACAGACTGGGTCTCTCCTCTCAGAGAGCAGACTGGTCCCACGGTGTAACAGACTGGGTCTCTTCTCAGAGAGCAGACTGGTCCCATGGTGTAACAGACTGGGTCTCTCCTCTCAGAGAGCAGACTGGTCCCACGGTGTAACAGACTGGTCTCTCCCTCTCAGAGAGCAGACTGGTCCCACGGTGTAACAAACTGGGTCTCCTCTCAGAGAGAGACTGGTCCCATGGTGTAACAGACTGGGTCTCTCCTCTCAGAGAGCAGACTGGTCCACGGTGTAACAGATGGGTCTCTCTCTCAGAGAGCAGACTGGTCCCATGGTGTAACAGACTGGGTCTCTCTCTCAGAGAGCAGACTGGTCCCACGGTGTAACAGACTGGGTCTCTCCCTCAGAGAGGCAGACTGGTCCATGGTGTAACAGACTGGGTCTCTCCTCTCAGAGAGCAGACTGGTCCCACGGTGTAACAGACTGGGTCTCTCCTCTCAGAGAGCAGACTGGTCCCACGGTGTAACAGACTGGGTCTCTCCTCTCAGAGAGCAGACTGGTCCACGGTGTAACAGACTGGGTCTCTCCTCTCAGAAGCAGACTGGTCCACGGTGTAACAGACTGGGTCTCTCCTCTCAGAGAGCGAGACTGGTCCCACGGTGTAACAGACTGGGTCTCTCCTCTCAGAGAGCAGACTGGTCCCACGTGTAACAGACGGGTCTCTCCTCTCAGAGAGCAGACTGGTCCCACGGTGTAACAGACTGGGTCTCTCCTCTCAGAGAGCAGACTGGTCCCACGGTGTAACAGACTGGTCTCTCCTCTCAGAGAGCAGACTGGTCCCACGTGGTAACAGACTGGGTCTCTCTCTCCAGAGAGCAGACTGGCCCCACGGTGTAACAGACTGGGTCTCTCCTCTCAGAGAGCAGACTGGTCCCACGATGTAACAGACTGGGTCTCTCCTCTCAGAGAGCAGACTGGTCCCACGGTGTAACAGACTGGGTCTCTCCTGTCAGAGAGCAGACTGGTCCATGGTGTAACAGACTGGGTCTCTCCTCTCAGAGAGCAGACTGGTCCCATGGTGTAACAGGACTGGGTCCTCCTCTCAGAGAGCAGACTGGCCCATGAGTACAGACTGGTCCATCCTCTCAGAGAGCAACTGGTCCCATGAGTAACAGAATGGTCTCTCCTTCAGAGAGCAGACTTGGCCATGGTGTAACAGACTGGGTCTCTCCTCTCAGAGAGCAGACTGGTCCCACGGTGTGAATGATTGTAGACGATGTCTTCATTGATCACACATTGGATGGATATCATGGAAATCATGTATTTTCTGTTCAATGTTGTTGGGTAATGTAAGTATATTGCCTAATATGAAAACTATGATCTACTGTAATCTACTGTAATCTACAGTAATCTACTGTAATTTACAGTACTGTGGCATGTAGCACTTCTAAGTGGGATTTGAAACCATATCTTGCATTGTTTGCTATTGGATAACTGGTAGTTAAAACGACTCAATTTAAAAGATATCATTATATTGTGTTTTGTGTATTTCAACCAATGTTCTCATTACATTACACAATAAGCGTATATTTGAATGAACGGTTGTGTGTGGTGAGAGATGTTACAATCCAAATGAATGAATGAATTAATGTAAAATTAATGTAAAACTGTCGTGTGTTACAAGTGCGACCTGTTGGGAGTTTTGTAGTAAGAGTTCTGAAATGTACTATTTAAACTCAGCAAAAAGAAACGGCACTTTTTCGGGACCCTGTCTTTCAAAGATAACTCGTAAAAATCCAAATAACTTCACAGATCTTCATTGTAAAGGGTTTAAACACTGTTTCCCATGCTTGTTCAATGAACCATAACAATTAATGAACATGCCATTGCGGAACGGTCGTAAGACACTAACAGCTTACAGACGGTAGGCAATTAAGGTCACAGTTATGAAAACTTAGGACACTAAAGAGGCCTTTCTACTGACTCTGAAACACCAAAAGAAAGATGCCCAGGTCCGTGCTCATCTGCGTGAACGTGCCTTAGGTATGCTGCAAGGAGGCATGAGGACTGCAGATGTGGCCAGGGTAATAATTGCAATGTCTGTACTTTGAGACACCTAAGACAGCATTACAGAGAGACAAGATGGACAGCTGATCATCCTCGCAGTGGCAGACCACGTAACAACACCTGCACAGGATCAGTACATCCGAACATCACACCTGCGGGACAGGTACAGGATGGCAACAACAACTGCCAAAGTTACACCAGGAACGCCAATCCTCCATCAGTGCTCAGACTGTCCGCAATAGGCTGAGAGAGGCTGGACTGAGGGCTTGTAGGCCTGTTGTAAGGCAGGTCCTCACCAGACATCACCGGCAACAACGTCGCCTATGGGCACAAACCCACTGTCGCTGGACCAGACAGGACTGGCAAAAAGTGCTCTTCACTGACGAGTCGCGGTTTTGTCTCACCAGGGGTGATGGCCGGATTCGCGTTTATTGTCGAAGGACTGAGCGTTACACCGAGGCCTGTACTCTGGAGCGGGATCCATTTGGATGTGGAGGGTCGCCATGGTCTGGTGCGATGTGCACAGCATCATCGGACTGAGCTTGTTGTCATTGCAGGCAATCTCAACGCTGTGCGTTACAGGAAGACATCCTCCTCCCTCATGTGGTACCCTTCTGCAGGCTCATCCTGACATGACCCTCCAGCATGACAATGCCACCAGCCATACTGCTCGTTCTGTGCGTGATTTCCTGGAAAACAGCGTAGAGCCCGGATCTCAATCCGAGCACGT
>NW_019942919.1:4885-20320 GCF_002910315.2 Salvelinus sp. IW2-2015 | reverse complement strand
ATAGTTGAATTGTACCTATGATAAAAATTACAGACCTCACATGCTTTGTAAGTAGGAAAACCTGCAAAATCGGCAGTGTATCAAATACTTGTTCTCCCCACTGTATATAAACCTAAAGGATAAAAAAAAAAGAAACCAGTCTGCTCTCTGAGAGGAGAGACCCAGTCTGTTACACCATGGGACCAGTCTGCTCTCTGAGAGAAGAGACCCAGTCTGTTACATCGTGGGACCAGTCTGCTCTCTGAGAGGAGAGACCCAGTCTGTTACACCATGGGGCCAGTCTGCTCTCTGAGAGGAGAGGGAAACCAGATCACAGCAGCAGTCTGCTACAATATCTGTCATCTGTTCTAATGTGTTGTTCTCTTTTACAGAATATCACTGTGCTTTTTGAGTTTCCATGTTGTGTTTTGGCCTATTTAATTGTTAGCTATGTGTTAAAGGGTATTGGACTGCGATTTGCCATCCCATTTCCTGAATGATTCTGACTGATATTTGTCATGGAGATTCAAACCAGCAATTCAATGACATCTTTTCCAGTCAAAATTAATTCATGATCTTGTCCTGTCCCCGCCCTGATCTGTTTCACCTGTTCCTGTGATTGTCTCCACCCCCTCCATTTTCCCCAGTGTATTTATCCCTGTGTTTCCTGTCTCTCTGTGCCAGTTCGTCTTGTATGTTAGTCAAGTCAACCAGCGTGTTTTTCCCATTCTCCTTTTGCTATTCTCTTTTTGATAGTCTTCCTGGTTCTGACCCCTGCCTGACTCTGACTACTTTCCCGCCTGTCTGATCACCCTGCCTGCCCTGACCTTGATTCTGCCTGCCCTTCGGTACCTTTTGGACTCTGAACTGGTTTCGACCCTTCTGCCTGTCCACGACCATTCCATTGCCTTACCCTATTGGATTAATAAATATTGTAAGACTCCAACCATCTGCCTCCTGTGTCTGCATCTGGGTCTCGCCTTGTGTCATGATATGTCCCTTACTTATTTTGATAAGATATCTTATTTTTCCATTTGGACCTCCAGGTATCTTTCTGTCTGGAAACCCTCTCCTCCAGGTATCTTTCTGCCTGGAAGTCCTCTACTCCAGGTATCTTTCTGCCTGGAAGTCCTCTACTCCAGGTATCTTTCTGCCTGGAAGCCCTCTACTCCAGGTATCTTTCTGTCTGGAAGCCCTCTCCTCCAGGTATCTTTCTGCCTGGAGGCCCTCTCCTCCAGGTATCTTTCTGTCTGGAAGCCCTCTCCTCCAGGTATCTTTCTGCCTCGAGGCCCTCTCCTCCAGGTATCTTTCTGTCTGGAAGCCCTCTCCTCCAGGTATCTTTCTGTCTGGAATCCCTCTCCTCCAGGTATCTTTCTGTCTGGAAGCCCTCTCCTCCAGCCCCGTCGGTCCCTGTTGAGATACAGGGGTATTGTTTAACCTCTCTAAGGTACGTGAGGCGTTARCGTCCCACCTCTTCAACAGCCAGTGAAACTGCAGGGCGCCAAATTCAAATACAGAAATACTCATTATAAAAATTCAGAAAACAAAACATATTTTACATAGGTTTAAAGATTAACTTCTTGTGAATCCAACCACGGTGTCAGATTTTTAAAATGCTTTACGGCGAAAGCATACCTTACGATTATTTGAGAACATAGCCCAGCAGACAAATCATTACAAACAGTAACCAGCCAAGTAGAAGAGTTACACAAGTCAGAAATAGAGATAAAATTTATCCTTACCTTTGATGATCTTCATATGGTTGCACTCAGAAGACATTAATTTTGTCAGGTTTTGGCCAAGACTGTTCGGGTTTTGGTCACTAGATGTCCCCATTGCACCTTTTTTGTACCTTTTGTTTTCTGCTCTAATTATTGTTTGCACCTGTAGGTCATTCCTTGTTAAGTATTTAAACCCTGTGTGTTCCTCAGTTCCTTGCTCAGTGTTTGTAAGTTAGCACCCAGCCCCAGCCCAAGCCTTGTTTTATACAGATATTTCTCTTGTTGGATTTTCCAGAGGTTCTCTGGTTTAGTTCTTGTGTATTATTTGAGTAGTCTTTTGAGGTTTGTTTTTCCCTGCTGTTTTTTACCACTTTGTGGAGTTTCTTTTGTATTTTGGAGGATTTCCATTTTGTGCCTCTTGGCTTTATTTTTGGACATTGTGGATTTAGTTTCTTTGCCTGAAGATTTTGTTCTTTAATTAAACCACCATCTATAGTACTGCTGTGTCTGCCTCATCTTCTGGGTTCTGACGATTATTAGTGACTGTTTCTCGCACCGGGTCCTGACAAATTTACTCAATAAATGTTCCCTTTGTTCGATAAAGTCTCTCTTTATATCCAAAAACCTCTGTTTTGTTCGTGCGTTTTCTTCAGTAATCCACAGGCTCAAACGCAGTCACAACAGGCAGACAAAAAATCTAAATTGTATCCATAAAGTTCACAGAAACATGTCAAACGATGTTTATATTCAATCCTCCGGTTGTTTTTAGCCTAAATAATTGATAATATTTCAACCGGACAATAACGTTGTCAATATAAAAGGTAAACATGAAAGGCACTCTCTCGGTTGCGTGCATGAAAAAGCTCTGTGACACGGCAGGGTCCACTCATTCAGACTGCTCTTACTCCCTCATTTTTCAGAATACAAGCCTGAAACAATTTCTAAAGACTGTTGACATCTAGTGGAAGGCATAGGAACTGCAATTTGAGTCCTAAGTCAATGGATACTGTAATGGCATTGAATAGAAAACTACAAAACCCCAAAAAATCCTACTTCCTGAATGGATTTTTCTCAGGTTTTCGCCTGCCAAATCAGTTCTGTTATAGTCACAGACACTATTTTAACATTTGGATAGAAAACCTTAGAGTGTTTTCTATCCAAATCTACCAGTTATATGCATATCATATCTTCTGGGCACGAGAAGCAGGCAGTTTAATTTGGGCATGCTTTTCATCCAAAATTCCGAATGCTGCCCCCTACCCTAGAGAAGTTAATTAATGTACACTGAACCAAAATATAAACACAACATGTAAAGTGTTGGTYCCATGTTTCATGAGCTGAAATAAAAGATCTCAGAAATGTTCCATATGCACAAAAAGCTTATTTCTCTCAAATKTCGTGCACAAATTAGTTTACATCCCTGTTAGTGAGCATGTCTCCTTTGCCAATATAATCCATCCACCTGACAGGTGTGGTATATCAAGAAGCTGATTATACAGCATGATCATTACACAGGTGCACCTTGTGCTGGAGAAAAGGCCACTCTAAATGTGCAGTTTTGTCACACAACACTATGTTTCAGATGTCTCAAGTTTTGAGGGAGCATGAAATTGRCATGCTGACTGCAGGAATGTCCACMAGAGCTKTTGCCAGAGAATTTAATGTTCATTTCTCTACCATAAGCCGCCTCCAATGTCGTTTTCAAAAATGTGGCAGTACGTCCAATCGTCCACACCAACCGCAGACCACATGTATAGCGTTGATTGGGCGAGCGGTTTGCTGATGTCAACGTTGTGAACAGAGTGCCCCATGGTGGAGGTGGGGTTATGGTATGGGCAGGTCCTAAGCTACGGACAACGAACACAATTGCATTTTATTCATGGCAATTTGAATGCACAGCAAGATACCGTGACGAAATCCTGAGGCCCATTGTCGTGCCATTTCTATGCCTCCAACACCTCGTGTTTCAGCATGATAATGCATGGCCCCATGTTCACAAGGATCTGTACAAAATTCTGGGAGTTGAAAATGTCCCAGTTCTTCCATGGCCTCTATACTCACCAGCATGTCACCCATTGAGCATGTTTGGGATGCTCTGGATCGACTGTACGACAGCGTGTTCCAGTTCCCGCCAATATCCAGCAACTTCACACAGCCATTGAGAGAAAGTGGGACAACATTCCACAGGCCACCAATCAACAGCCTGATCAAACTCTGTGTTCCATGCCCCTACATTTTTAAGGTATCTGTGACCAACAGATGCATATCTGTATTCCAGTCATGTGAAATCCATCGATTAGGGCCAAATGAAAATTATTTAAATTGACTGATTTCCTTATAGAAACTGTAACTGAGCAAAATCTTTGAATTGTTTGCATGTTGTGTTTATATATATATTTTTCAGTTTGTGTTTGGTATTAAACACAAAGACAGGAAACATAAATTAAGCTATTTAGCAGGTACTTTGGGCAAAAACTGGTTAAATCAACGTTGTTTCCACAATCCCCCCCCCCCCCTAAATCTACGTGGACGACGGGTGAACCAAATGTGTAACCGTGATTCTGATTTGCGAAAAAAGACCTCAACGTAAGAACGTTTAGTCTTTAGTTTTTTCATCCAACWTTTTAACCTAAATCCATCGACATTGTGTAACGATTCTCGTTGGTGGAAGGAGAGGAGGACCAAAATGCAGCGTGGTAAGTGTCCATAATAGATTTTTAATAAATCAAAATGAACACAGAACAAAAATAACAAAACACAGAACAAACAACCGAAACAGTCCCGTATGGTGCAAACACTGAAACAGGAAACAACCACCCACAAAACACAATAGAAAACAGGCTACCTAAATATGGCTCCCAATCAGAGACAACGACTGACACCTGCCTCTGATTGAGAACCATACTAGGCCAAACACATAGAAATATAACAACAGAACAAAACATAGAAAAACAACATAGAATGCCCACCCAAACTCACGCCCTGACCAAACTAAAATAAAGACATAAAAAAGGAACTAAGGTCAGAACGTGACACATTGTGACATTKTTTTTGTTTGTTGTCGATTTCACAATGTATTCACGTTCGTTGACAACTCAACCAAACGTAAATCAAAACTAGACGTTGAACTGACGTCTGCACCCAGTAGGTAGACACATTGTTAAGATGAATCAAGGGACCTGATCACTTATTTAGCCTACACCACTATCACGCTATTAAGATCTGCGCTGCGGGGGGATCATTACACACATACCCTGAGAGAATACTTCAGCTTCATTCATCCTTTTAAACCGTTAAATATCAACACTGTATCTTGGTGATAATATATGTATATGATAATATGCAGCAACAGTGCATTTTAAACAGATATCACTTGTATGTAAACAGAAATGAATACGAGATTGAATGTTTTACATAATGTATTTGTATGGCAATGTGTTTCATATAAACAATATATATATATATATTTATCTACAGTGTATCTAGGGACAACAGGGATTGACAGAGACATTATTACATCTGTGGATTTAAGGAATTATTACCTCCTTCAAGTGATGAAATGTTACTACTTCACAGTATGTGAAAATGCACTGTCCAGGTCGCAGTTGTAAATGAGAACTTGTTCTCAACTGGCCTACCTGGTTAAATAAAGGTGACATTAAATCCTTCTGTCTGAGGGTACTGTACCCAGGCTTTCCTCGAGTCAATGAGGAGACATTTGGAAGGATGGCCTTGCGAGACTCTTAATTACCAGCCTATAAGTTACCAGACTGATTACCGCTGAGCAGTAAACCATCCATGTAGGCTATCGTGAGACTACCTGAGGGAGATACAAAGAGCTGCCCTGCGCTGAATGGCAGAGTMCCCCTACTGTAAGTAGCTGTATAATATAATATAATATAATATGTAATGATGTCACGCCCTGACCGTAGAGATCCTTTTTATGTCTCTATTTTGGTTGGTCAGGGCGTGAGTTTGGGTGGGCATTCTATGTCTGGTGTTCTATGTTGTCCTTGTTTTGTATTTCTGTGTGTTTAGCCTGGTGTGGTTCTCAATCAGAGGCAGCTGTCTATCGTTGTCTCTGATTGAGAATCATACTTAGGTAGCCTGTTCCCACCTGTGTTTGTGGGTGGTTGTTTCCTGTTTAGTGTTTGTTTCACCTTTCAGGACTGTTCGTTTGTCGTGTTTGTTGTTTTTGTCAAGTGTTGCGTATTTWATTAAAATRTATGAACACTTACCACGCTGCACCTTGGTCCTCTTCTCCTTCTCCCGACGACGTGCGTTACAAATGATTCATTATTCTCATGGTTTTCTGCTCATCAGAATGGGGCCAGATCCTCTTTCTGTCAGTCTATTATCAGTTCAGCCTTAATAGCCTTGTGAACTCCCTCTGATACGCTGGTCAGATTAGACTCTTACTGTAAGAGGATGGGTCAGCGGAGCACAGAGAGGTGAATAAACCAACCAGTCCATGGTGGACCCTCCTCCTCTACCATCACAGCCATGGTGGACCCTCCTCCTCTATGACATCACAGCCATGGTGGACCCTCCTCCTCTCTACCATCACAGCCATGGTGGACCCTCCTCGTCTATAACATCACAGCCATGGTGGACCCTCCTCCTCTCTACCATCACAGCCATGGTGGACCCTCCTCCTCTCTAACATCACAGCTCATGGTG
The DNA here is from genome assembly GCF_002910315.2 of Salvelinus sp. IW2-2015. Taxonomy (NCBI): domain Eukaryota; kingdom Metazoa; phylum Chordata; class Actinopteri; order Salmoniformes; family Salmonidae; genus Salvelinus; species Salvelinus sp. IW2-2015. The sequence goes on along the minus strand of NW_019942919.1, from coordinate 13,940 downwards.
GACCCTCCTCCTCTACCATCACAGTCATGGTGGACCCTCCTCCTCTCTACCATCACAGCCCATGGTGGACCCTCCTCCTCTCTAACATCACAGCCATGGTGGACCCTCCTCCTCTATGACATCACAGCCATGTGGACCCTCCTCCCTATGACATCACAGCCATGGTGGACCCTCCTCGTCTATGCATCACAAGCCATGGTGGACCCTCCTCCTCTATGACATCACGCCATGGTGGACCCTCCTGTCATGAACATCACAGCCATGGTGGACTCTCCTCCTCTATGACATCACAGCCATGTTTTATGTCAACATAAAACATGACTGAGTCTAGACTCGTATATCTGGCTTAACCCTAACCCAGGCACCAGCTGCTCTTCTCCCCTTTCTCACAGGAAGTCCGTTGGAATCATAGAATGATACAATACATAACTGTAATTTAATCACCCTGTCCGGGGTATCATCGGATGGGGCCACAGTGTCTCCTGACCCCTCCGTCTCAGCCTCCAGTATTGCTGCAGTAGTTTGTGTCAGGGGGGCTAGGGCCAGTTGGTTATATCTGGAGTACTTCTCCTGTCTTATCCAGTGTCCTGTGTGAATTAAGTATGCTCTCTCTAATTCTCTCCTCTCTTTCTTTCTCTCTCTCGGAGGACCTGAGCCCTAGGACCATACGCCAGGACTACTGGGCATGATGACTCCTTTGCTGTCCCCAGTCCACCTGGCCTTGCTGCTGTTCCAGTTTCAACTGTTCTGCCTGCATTATGGAACCCCTACCTGTCCCAGACCTGCTGTTTTCAAACCTCTAATGATCGGCTATGGAAAGCCAACTGACATTTATTCCTGATTATTATTTGACCATCTTGTCATTTATGAACATTTTGAACATCTTGGCTCTCTCTAATTCTAATTCTATAATCTCCACCCGGCACAGCCAGAAGAGGACTGGCCACCCCTCATAGCCTGGTTCCTCTCTAGGTTTCTTCCTAGGTTTTGGCCTTTCTAGGGATTTTTCCTAGCCACCGTGCTTCTACACCTGCATTGCTTGCTGTTTGGGTTTTAGGCTGGATTTCTGTACAGCACTTCGAGATATTAGCTGATGTACGAAGGCTATATAAAAATAACCTTGATTTAAAAGAAACTCTATGTTGGAATCCAATTTTATTATGAATGATTTAGGAACATGTTAAATGGTTTAGTGAGAAGTCCCCTCCTTGTTACTCCCTGTTCACGGACGCAGTCCCCTCCTGTACTCCCTGTTCACGAAATCCAGCCCCTCCTGTACTCCCTGTTCACGGACCAGTCCCCTGTCCTGTACTCCCTGTTCACGGACCAGTCCCCTCCTGTACTCCTGTTCACGACCAGTCCCCTCCTGTACTCCCTGTTCACGGACCAGTCCCCTCCGTATCCCTGTTCACGGACCAGTCCCTCTCTGTACCCCTGTTCACGGACCAGTTCCCCCTGTACTCCCTGTTCACGGACCAGTCCCCTCCTGTACTCCCTGTTCACGGACCAGTCCCCTCCTGTACTCCCTGTTCACGGACCAGGCCCCTCCTGTACTCCCTGTTCACGGACCAGCTGTAACAGGCTGGGATGGGTTTCAAACAAAAGAACAAACAGATGTCTTAATATATTAACAAGAACCCAGGAAGACCGCCAAAAAGGAAGAATAGCTTCGGCTTTATGCAACAGCTAATGGAGATACAAATAAACTAAACATTTATTGAGGGAAATGTATTTAACAAATAAGCAACAAATCACCAACATGACTCTCTTATACAGTACATTCTACTATTTACATGCAACAGATTCTCATAAACTGTCACCAACGTACAGTACATTCTCAGTATGAAAATAGTCCTTTCTTTATGTTTTGACCATCATTGAAATAAATGTATTTTGGTTAATATTTTGGCGAGATTAAGAAGAAAACAAAAACCAAACATGATTTGTGTTTTTCATCTGAGGCCCTGAGGAAAATGACGTTGTTTGGGACACCTCCTGTTAGTGGTACAGTGCTGTTCAGAAAGACTACTTCTCCTTCACCCTATGAAAGAAAATATGCATCACAATTGGCAAGCCATTCCCTATGAGATGCACTACTTCCCTATAGGGCTTTGGTCAAAAGTAGTGCCACTATCTAGGGAATAAGTTGCCTTTTGGAATGCACCCTATGTTATGGGGAAACCACTCTTGCTACTACAATGTTGTCCCAAGAAAGTGTTGCTTTTTTCACGCCCTGAAATGAAAATATTTTGACCGGTGAAGGAACTCCAACAGGCATGCGATAGGAAGATAGGTCCCTTAGCAGAGAGGACAAAAGCCCATGCCATAATTTATGACTTRAAAAGCATTCATTTTTCACTACACAATGTGGAATAGCACTTCAGGTTTACTGCAATTAATTTGCTTAAATTATTTATGAAAGAAGACTTATGAAAGTTTTTACGGAACAAACGGTAACATTAACGCTGAGGCCTAAGAACCCCCTCGTCAATTATGTTTTTAGACTTTACACCCAACTATACATCCACAGTTTAACCACAGTGGGTTGTAAACGCAGCCTCCTGTGTGATGTTGATGCGTCGTCACAATCCCTTACAGTTATCACAGAACAGAACAGAGCTATGASGTTGAGATCTCAAAATGGCTGCCTYGACTGGGTATACTTCACTTCGGATAGTTATTTCAAAATGGCTGCCTCGACTGGACATACTTCACTTCGGATAGTTATTTCAAAATGGCTGCCTCGACTGGGTATACTTCACTTCGGATAGTTATTTCAAAATGGCTGCCTTGATGGCGTATACTTCACTTCGATTAGTTTTTTCAAAATGGCTGCCTATCGACTGTTTGGTATACTTCAATTTCGGATAGTTAATTTCAAAATGGCTGCCTTGACTGGGTATACTTCACTTCGGATAGTTATTTCAAAATGGCTGCCTTGACTGGGTATACTTCACTTCGGATAGTTGTGGCAAAGTTCACAGTGACCCGAGTGAATGTAAAGTGTGATACAGTTCAGCACAAAATGTCGGTCCACTTTTCCTTCCCAGTAGCGGATCATTGTCTTACGTCAGATAGCATGAATACTCTGTCAGCTGTTGTTGTTCATTTAAAGCAGTCTTTGTGTTATCAGATTGAGGATTTAAATGTTTCTGTGTACCGTGTAAAAACATTATAACTGTCCCCTGGGTTTCTGAGCTAGCCAGCAGGGGTTGTAATAGCAGTAGCCTTTCCAAAGCCCCCCCCCACACACACACATCCATTAGCTATTTACGACGACCCTGAAACCCCAAACTACAGCCTTTTAACTCCTGTTTTCCTGTTTATTTTTCTATCGTTCCGGAACCAAATAGAGAATCAAAAGAAAACATGTGAGCTAATCATTGGCCGAAAGCCTCCTGGACAGATCAACCTGTGTAGTTATCTTGTTRCAGGGCATCAAATCTAATTGATTTCCAAGACATGATTTCACCCATTGCTTTTCAGCTTCTTTCAAGTGTCTCTTTTTTTGTTGTGCAAATGAAATGTAATTTGGGTTTAAAAATGCATTTGTCCCTAAAGGTTTCCAAATTATAGTCCATATACTTAAAAGCAGGTGACAAAAAACAACAACCTTGCATCATAAATCTTTTATTTTTTATTTTTTATTTTTTAACATTTGACGGAAAACACAGACAAGCTCAATGATTTCCAATTTCAGACACTGGTTCAGGGTTGAAGGGGTTTCACAGAGAGACATCCACAGGGGAGAAAGTACAAAAGAGCAGAGTCAGAGAGAGATGTGAGATAATTCACAACAGATATCCTCCCTCTACACCTGTATGATAATAGGACAGACAGACCACCAAAACAATCGTTTTGAGTTTTCATTTTTTTTAAATATTCAAATTCAACTCATAGATTTCGATTTTGTCAGCTTGGCCACCGCAGTTTGAAGCCCTTGAGATACGKTCTGGTTCTAGTCTAGTCTAACGCCGTGCTTTCTTTCTACGTGTGATGTGATGGTGTCTGTGTCACGCCCTGACCATAGAGAGCCTTTTTATTCTCTATGTTGGTTAGGTCGGGGTGTGACTAGGGTGGGTAATCTAGGTTGTTTTATTTCTATGTTGGCCTGGTATGGTTCCCAATCAGAGGCAGCTGTTTAGCGTTGTCTCTGATTGGGGATCATATTTAGGCAGCCATTTCCCCACTGTTTTTTTTGTGGGATCTTGTTTTGAGTTAGTGCACGTGGCACCTCTGATGTCACCGTTTTGTTGTTTGTTTCTTTTTGTTTGGAAGTTTTTCCGTAAATAAATATGTGGAACTTTAATCACGCTGCGCCTTGGTCCGTCTCTTCACACAACCGTGACAGTCTGGCTGTTAGAGCAGGGACCTCACATCACCACTGCTACTGTGTGCCTTGGTCGGTCTCTCCACACAACCGTGACAGTCTGGCTGTTAGAGCAGGGACCTCACATCACCACTGCTACTGTGTGCCTTGGTCCGTCTCTCCAGACAACCGTGACAGTCTGGCTGTTAGAGCAGGGACCTCACATCACCACTGCTACTGTGTGCCATCACAGCATCAAGTTCTGTAACCTGTTGCCACAAGAAAGAACAAACACCATTCTGAATACAACCCATATTTATGTTTATTTATTTTCCCTTTTGTACTTTAACTATTTGCACATCGTTACAACACTGTATATATACATAATATGAGATTTGAAATGTCTTTATTCTTTTGGAACTTCTGTGAGTGTAATGTTTACTGTTCATTATTATTGTTTATTTCACTTTTGTATATGATCTACTTCACTTGCTTTGACAATGTTAACAATATGCCAATAAAGCACTTTGAATGGAATTGAAATTGAATTGAATCGAGAGAGAGGGGAGAGGATGGGAGAGAGAGAATGGGGGAGAGGATGGGATAGAGAGGGGGGAGAGAGAGGAGGGGAGAGAAAGGGAGGAAGAGAGAGATAGACCCTTTTCCTGGGTGTCCGAGCTGTGTGCCAGTAGTTTAGACAGACAGCTCGGTGCATTCAACATGTTAATACCTCTCATAAATAAAAATAGTGATGAAGTCAATCTCTCCTCCACTTGGAGCCAGGAGAGATAGACATGCATATTATTAATATTAGCTCTCTNAGCCAGGAGAGATAGACATGCATATTATTAATATTAGCTCTCTGTGTAGATCCAAGGGCCAGCCGTGCTGCCCTGTTCTGAACCAATTGCAATTTTCCCAAATCCTTTTTTGTAGCACCTGACCACACGACTGAACAGTAGTCCAGGTGCGACAAAACTAGGGCCTGTAGGACCTGCCTTGTTGATAGTGTTGTTAAGAAGGTAGAGACTAGGGCCTGTAGGACCTGCCTTGTTGATAGTGCTGTTAAGAAGGCAGAGCATCGCTTTATTATGGACAGACTTCTCCCCATCTCAGCTACTACTGTATAAATATGTTTTGACCATGACAGTTTACAATCTAGTGGTACTCCAAGCAGTTTAGTCACCTCAACTTGCTCAATTTACACATAATTTATTGCAAGATTTAGTTGAGGTTTAGGGTTTAGTGGATGTTTTGTTCCAAATACAATGCTTTTAATTTTAGAAATATCTCGGGCTAATTTATTGTTTGCCACCCACTCTGAAACTAACTGCAGATCTTTGTTAAGAGTTGCAGTGATTTCAGTCGCTGTAGTAGCTGACATGTATAGTGTTGAGTCGTCCGCATACACAGAAACTCTGGCTTTAGTCAAAGTCAGTGGCATGTCGTTAGTAAAAATTTTAAAAAGCAAGGGGCCTAAACAGCTACCCTGGGGAATTCCTGATTCTAACTGGGTTATAATTGAGAGTCTTCCATTAAAGAACACCCTCTGTGTTCTGTTAGACAAGTAACTCTTTATCCACAATATAGCAGGGGGTGTAAAGCCATAACACATATGCTTTTCCAGCAGCAGACTGTGATCGATAATGTCAAAAGCTGCACTGAAGTCAAACAAAACAGCCCCACAATCTTTTTATCATTATTTTCTCTCGATCATCAGTCATTTGTGTAAGTGCTGTGCTTGTTGAATGTCCTTCCCTATAAGCGTGCTGAAAGTCTGTTGTCAATTTGTTTACTGTGAAATATCATTGTTCTGGTAAACAATTTTTTCCAAAAGTTTACTAAGGGTTGGTAACAGGCTGATTGGTTGGCTATTTGAACCAGTAAAGGGGGCTTTACCAATCATAAGGCAGCGGAAGGACTTTAGCATCTCTCCAGGCCTGAGGGCACACACTTTCTAGGATAGAAGATGTGGCAAATAGGAGTAGCAATATCGTCCGCTATTACTCTCAGTAATTTTCATCCAAGTTGTCAGACCCCGGTGGCTTTGCACTTTCCCACATGGCTTCGTGGAATTCAAAGTACAATTCTTGTCTTTCATAATTTGGTCCGATATACCTGGATGTATATGTGTCAGTGTTTGTTGCTTGGCATGTCATCCCTAAGTTTGCTTAGGGATGAAAATGAACTTATCTTCTGTCTATCTGTTTCTTATTCTCTCGCTCTCGTTTCTTCTCTGTCTCTCTTGTTCGTCTCTCGTTTTTCGGTCGGTCCGGTTTACTCTCCCGTCTTCCTGGGTCCTCTGTACGTGCCGGTCTCTAAAACCTCGCTCGGTCTGTCGCTGGCCTCTACGCGATGAAACCGGCGGTCTACCCTCCGCCTGTTTTTTAATCTGGCGGTTCTGTCCGCGCGCGGTGTAGCCTCCGCGGTCACGCGGGTGTTGTTCATGCTGGGTCAGTGGGTGGTTCGGGCCTCCGTCCGCCACACCGTCGGCTGTCTCTGGGACGGCAGTGTTCTGCCAGGCAGGGGGACTATTCCTGCGACGTGTGTGCCTCTTGTTCACGGCTCTGGCCAAGGGGTCGGTGGTTGGGGCGGGCAGGGGGTCCGCCGGGGTCGTGTGCTAGGGGGCACCCCTGGCAGTCGTGGGGTTTGTCTCGGTGCTCTGGGGTTTTCTAGGACCGTTGCTCGGATGGGCGATGGCCGTGTCCGGTGCTTCGTCGGTCTGCTTTGTGGCGGACCGGTGGGTGTGGTGTCTCATCGCGGAGCGGCGGTTGTGGGTCATCCGGCAGTTGCGGGGGGGTTGCGGGGCGTCCGGCCCGTTCTAAGAGGGTTGCTGCTGACGATTCTCGTCGTCTGGGGGTGAAGTGGCGAGGGATGGGGAGAGGCTGCAGAGTAGAAGAGGAGAGAGTGAAGAGGAGTAGAGAGAGAGGAGAGAGAGAGAGGGAGAGAGGAGAGGGAGGAGAGCGGGAGGAGAAGAGAGGAGCCGCGAGGAGAGAGGGAGAGAGAGAGGAGGAGAGAGAGAAAGAGAGAGAGAGAGGAGGAGGAGAGAGAGAGAGAGGAGAGAGAGAGAGAAGAGAGAGGAGAGAGAGAGAGAGAGAGGAGAGAGAGAGGAGGAGGAGAGAGAGAGAGAGAGAGAGGAATGACAGTTGGAGTTACAGAAGGGTGAGATCTGTGTGAAATTCATATTATAGTTCTTGTACTTGTGGTGGTTCTTATTCCTTTACCATCTCTATTCTCTATCTTGTCTCTCTATCCTCTATGCTCTCTGGTCTCTCTCTTTCTTCTATCTCTCTGTTCTCTCTCTCTCTGTCTCTCTCTCTCTTCTCCTCTCTCTCTTCTCTCTCTCTTCTGTCTTCTGTCTCCTGTCTCTCAGTCTCTCAGTCTCTCAGTCTCTCTCTCTCTGTCTCTCTGTCTCTCTGCTCTCTCTCTGTCTCTCTCAGTTTACCTAGTCAGTGCTGTAACAAGAATGTTATAATGCCAGTGATTGACAATGTAATGTACCATGTCAGTCACAGACTTTCACATGCAAGACTGCAATTGTTATCATTGTAGAAAATAGCATCATGATACAAATGTAATTGAAAAAACCCTATCATGTTATGGTGCTCAGTCTCTCAGTCTCTCTCTCTCTGTCTCTCTGTCTCTCTGCTCTCTCTCTGTCTCTCTCAGTTTACCTAGTCAGTGCTGTAACAAGAATGTTATAATGCCAGTGATTGACAATGTAATGTACCATGTCAGTCACAGACTTTCACATGCAAGACTGCAATTGTTATCATTGTAGAAAATAGCATCATGATACAAATGTAATTGAAAAAACCCTATCATGTTATGGTGGAATTGTTTATCTATTCTTTAATTGTGAAGTCGATTATTATCTGGTGCGTTATGTCACACTCGGACACATCAATGTCCCCTCTTATCTATCTCCTGTTTTTCCTTATAATTTACATGAATCTAATCTAGTCTCAGATACAGAGACAGTCCTCACTGTGGTGGTTGAGCACAGTGTGAGAGCCAGACATCGGGACTATCTACGTTCATCGGCCTCGTGCCTTTTCAAGGCCCCTCCTGCGTAGCCGCCTCTAGCCTTTTGTTTTGATTGTGTACGGCGCTGTACAGCCACGATGAAAACCCGTGGGCTYGGCTACACCACTGCTTCAGTACAAAAGTGTGACTGTGGTGCGGAGCAGAGTTCACACGGTTCAGTTCCTGTAGTCCAAACAGCTGTTCCACATCGTCCTCCCCGCAGGTAGCTGTTTAGGGATTAGCTCTGCCTCACGTGCTCCTGCATCACAAGAAGTCAATGTGTAATTATATTAAGCATGCTCCATCTCCTAATCTGCAGTTCTTTTTTAAGGCAAGCGGTTCGTGGCGGTCACGCTGGAAAGAGAGAGAGAGAGAGAGAGAGAGGAGAGAGAGGAGGAAGTAGAGGAGAGAAAGAGAGAGAGGAAAGTGAGGAGAATAAGCGCTCTGGGAGGGCAGGATAAGAGAGAGCGTCGGTTCCCAGAGGGAAACATCCGGAATGGGATCATGCCTCACGCATCATTTCCTTGCACCAGGGGGCGGCTGTGGAGAATGGCCCCCAGGGCTTAGCCTCCTTCCGACACCTACGGGATTCCTCCACCCCCAACCTCAATTCCCCACCATGGAGACTCTAGATCCTCTCTTCCTACGAAGAGATTCTGGATCCTCTCCTCCCATAGAGAGACTCTGGATCCTCTCCTCCCATAGAGAGACTCTGGATCC
>NW_019942919.1:0-2394 GCF_002910315.2 Salvelinus sp. IW2-2015 | reverse complement strand
TCTCCTACCATAGAGAGACTCTGGATCTCCAGAACTCGTTCTCCCATAGAGAGACTTCTGGATCCCCTCCTCCCATAGAGAGACTCTAGATCCTCTCTCTCCCAACAGGACGATCCTGGATCCCCTCTTCCTCATAGAGAGACTCGGATCCCTCCTCCCACAGACGAGACTCTGGATCCTCTCCCCCATTAGAGAGACTCTGGATACCCTCCTCCCAATAGAGAGACTCTGGATCCTCTCTCCCACTAGAGGATCTGGATCCTCTCTCTTCCTACGAGAGACTCTGGATCCTCTCCTCCCAATGAGAACGGATCCCTCTCCCATAGAGAAACTCTAGGACCCCTCCTTCCATAGAGAGACTCTGGAACTCCTCTCCTCCCTATGAGAGACTCTAGGATCTCTCCTCCCATAGAGAGAACTCTGGATCCCTCCTTCCATAGAGAGAGCTCTGGATCCTCTCCCCCATAGAGAGACTCTGGCATCCACTCCTCCCATATTGAGACTCTGATCCCTCCTCCCCATAGAGAGACTCTGGATCTCTCAAGCGGTCTCCTCCCATAGAGAGATCTGGATCCCTCCTTCCCATAGAGGAGACTCTGGATCTCCTACCCCTTCCATAGAGAGACTCTGGATCCTCTCCTCCCATAAGATCTGGCCACTCACGAGGACTCTGGATCTCTCCTCCCCCATAGAGAGCTCTGGATCCCAACTCTGACCCTCTCCATAAGAGAGACTGCTGGATCTTTCCTAGGACTCTGATCCTCCTAGCTCACCCCGCCTCATTGAGACTCTGGATCCCTCCTCCCATAGAGCAGCCTGACTCCAGAGATACCTCGGTCCTTCGCCATAGAGAGTCTGAGAGGTTGCTGACTCTCCTCCCATAGAGAAGACTCTGGATCCCTTCCTCCTCATAGAGAGACTGGATCCGCGTCTCCCATAGAGTACTCTGCTGTCTTCTTCCTCCATAGAGAGGACTCTGGATCCCCTCCTCCACAGAGAGATCTGGATCCTTCGCCTCCATAGAAGAGACTTCTTGGAGCCCGCGCTCCATAGAGAGACTCTGGATCCTCTCCTCCCATAGAGAGACTCTGGATCCCCGCCTCCCATATTGAGACTCGGATCCGCTCCTCCATAAGAGAGACTCTGGATCCCTCCTCCCATAGAGAGGCTCTGGATCCTCTCCTCCATAGAGAGACTCTGATCCTCTCCTCCCATAGAGAGACTCTGGATCCTCTCCTCCATAGGAGCTCTCGCCCTCTCCATTCTCCTCTCTCCCCTCGCTACTCTCCTCTCTCCCCCTTAGTGATTATTGTGCTCTTCTGAGATGTATTCCTGTCTGTTCTGTAGGGGCTTGGTTGTGGTGATAATGGTGGTGCAGGGGCGGACTGGCCATCTGGCATTTTTGGCAAATGCCAAAAGAACAGGTCCATTTTTTGCCGTGTGGGCCTGTCTAACTTTTTTCTTTAGCAAAATTATCATTATCTTGCTGATAATGGGGGCCTCAAGGGAGAAAAAAAACCATGGGCCACTGTGTTGGAAATGCCAGAGACGATTTCTGATCCCAGTCCGCCCCTGGGTGGTGGAGGTGGGGAACACTGGATGTGCTGATGGGATACGTTGTGTGGGCTGATTCACACACAATGGCGTCTCACCGTTCCAAAATGTAAGAAGCCATATTTGCTCAGGCAAGAAAGGTACACGTAGTCAAATCTGTCATGTCAGTCTGTGACAGCTGCTGTCTACCGGGAAAGAGTTAGGCCAGCCCTACTCCCTCAGTCACCCTCTCCTTTTCTCTCCTCTCCTCTCATCCCTCTCTCCTCTCCTCCACAGTGCTACAGACAGCTGCAGCTCATTAGGAGGGCAGGTATGGATTCCGCCCGCCTGCCGCCCACCATTCCCCTCACAGAGGTGCCCACTCCAGGGAGAGAGAGCTGTGCTTGGCTGGCACACACCTGGGGTATGGCATATATTATATCAACACTAATACATACTAGACGTCTGTCTGTCTGTCTGTCTGTCTGTCTGTCTGTCTGTCTGTCTGTCTGTCTCCCCCCTCTCTCTCTCTGTTTCTCTCTGTCTTTCTCTCTTTGTGTGTGCGTTCTCCCCAATTTGTACCTTTATCATTCTGACCCCTGGCACAGCCAGAGATTAATGTTGTGTCAGCCAGTGTGCCAAGCCTAGGTGCCTGCTCCTCTCTGCCGTGCTGCCACCAGAGACTGTCTACCACCATCCCTACCATGAAGAGACTGTCTACCACCATCCCTACCATGAAGAGACTGTCTAACACCTTCCCTACCACGAAGAGACTGTCTAACACCATCCCTACCATGAAGAGACTGTCTAACACCATCCCTACCATGAAGAGACTGTCTAACACCATCCCTACCATGAAGA
>NW_019942918.1:323144-328829 GCF_002910315.2 Salvelinus sp. IW2-2015 | reverse complement strand
TCCAAAATAATGTACGGTGATAGTGGTTGTCAGTCACGTCTTAACAAGAAACGAAAGAACAGGCGATTCGGTGGTAGGAGACATTGGAGAACAGATAGCATGCGAGGGACAGATAGAAGGCTATGTAATGGGGAATAGAATTACATTGCTGTTACCTCTGTGTCATCTCTGGAAAGGAGTGAGGACTGAGAGCGTCTGAAGCAGAAGAGAGGGGCTGAGTGGGCGTGCGTTCTCTAAAGAGCAAAGACCGCTACGCTTCTTGCTTCCATTCTGGTTTAGGGAGGAGGAAAGAAAGAAAAGAGAGGAGAAAGAGTGATAGTGAAAAAAAGAAAGAGTGTGAGTGATTACAACAAAGTGAGGGGTGTTGAGGGTGAGGCGGTGAGGTGCGTGAGTGAGATGATCTGCTGAGTGAGTGAAGTGAGTGAGTGAGTGGGTGGAGTGATATGATTCGGTGATGTGATTTGATTAGGGTTGAGGTGTAGGGTCGAGGTTGAGCGGGGTGGAGGGGGTGGGGGGTGATGGCGTGGTGAGGGGTGGAGGGGTGAGGGTGAGTGGAGTGAGTGAGTTAGTGAGTGAGTGAGTGATGTGAGTGGAAAGGAGTGAGTGTTGAAGTGAGAGAGATGAGGAGGGAGAGGGAGAGAGGAGAGAGAGAGACGAGACGAGGGGGAAGAGAGAGAAGGAGGGGGGGGAGAGGAGGAGGGGGCATGGGAAACCCCACCATGAACGGAGGACACACCGCCAGGGGGGGGCCCGCGCCGTCCTCCACCCATCCATTCTCGCAGCACCCGGTTTGCCCAAACTAATACTTTTTCGAATAGCAAGAGCGGAGGTGAGGAGGCACGGGCCACCTCCGGCCGGCCCACGCCCTCAGGCACAAGATTCAGATCTAACACACACAATAGTCACAGTTGCACGCACCAGGCACGACGAGAGGGACAGCGAGCGCAGCATTGGACTGGAGGGGGAGGGAGGAACAGGAAGAAAGTACACCCAACTGAAAGTGTAAAAGATGTGATATTTCCAATTAATCTAAGGTTCCTGCATTTGATCTAAGAGTTTAATAATCATAACCTCTTGATCTGTTGTGGTCTGCTACCCCACCCATACACCCCGCTGCCCAACCCCCCCTGTATAAATTTAGGGTGGTGGTAATTAATTTAGGGGCGAAGGATAAAATAGAGGGCGTTAAGAGGGGTTATGAAGGAGCAGACTGTGCGAGCGGTCTTAAGTGTGGGGAGGCGCCGCCATCCTCCCTACCCTGTTCCTCACCCTCCCAAATTAATTTCAACGGTTTTGTTGAAGGGAGTGTGGAAATGATGGATGAGTGGGAGTGTGACAAATATTTCATACCCCCAGACATAGCTAACCATAACGCATGACACTAACAAGGAGATTAGCATTTTAATCATACCCCCAAGGACATGGCTAACCTATAACCAATTACAATAACAGGGAGGAGGTTAGCATTTTATAATCATACCCCCAAGGCACATGCTAACCTTATAACCATTGATCATAAATAACAGTGTAGTTGTTAGATTTTTGTGAATTATATCAACCCGCGGGGCGGGGTCAAAAGAAGAACATGTCCCACCCCAAATAAACCTTATACCCAAACATGGACAATAACAGGGGAGGTTTAGCATTTTTATATACTTACCTCCCTTTCAAGGGAGACGAGTCGAGCAACAATGTAACGCATTGACAATAACAGGGGAGGGTTTAAGCGATCTGATTATGGATCATACCCCCAAGAACATAGGCCTACGTATACCCATGACAAAAACAGGGGTGGGGGCGGATTGTCTTGGAGATTGGTTTGATTTGGGGCCGGGGGGGGCCCCGAGCCCCCGCCCCCCTCTCACCTTTATAAGCCCCCCATTATACCCTTTTTTTATTCATTATACTTTCTTTCCCCCCCCACCCCCCCCCCCCACAACGAAACAAATGACCTGGATGAGGGCGGGGACTGGAAGCAGCAACAAGGGGTGAACCTACATGTCAGAGGGAATAAAAACACCTGGACCTAATCAGAGCAGGGAAGGATTTGGGGGGGGGGCGGGGGGTGGGCCCGGGTCAAGGGGGAGAGTAAAGAAGTTAGCATTTTATATACATACCCCCAAGACATACCATATTAACACATGACCAAAACAGGGGAGGTTAGCATTTTAATATAAATATACACTACCCCCAGACATGGGTGATAGCCAATAATAGAACCCAGTAATACTAATAAACGGGGACCCCCCCCCAGGGGGGGATCCACCCCCAGAAGGTGGTTGGGTCAGCAGAAGGGGTGGGGGAATATATATATGGGCAGTGAAATACCCCAGACAGTGTGACGGGAGTGTGGAAGCCTTATTTAAATTCCTATGACAGTCCTAATATAACTATGGGTGTTTTGAGTTATTTGCATTTATTATCATTTAACTCCCCAGTACATGCATACTCTTCAATAACCCATAAAACGCGATTAACATGGGTTTTGATGTCCCGTTCGGCCCCATATGTAAAATATCATGACCCAACGATAAACAGTGGTGCATACACCTCATCAACCACATGCACGAATACAACAAGGGGTAGGTTGCAGTTCTATATCATACCCCCAAGACATCGGCCTAACCTATAACCATAGAAAACAACTAACAGGGAGGAGGTTTTAGCAGTGTTTTATAGATCGATACCCCCAAGACATGCTAACCTACGTAGACGACATGACGGGGAATAAGGCGGGAGGTGAGAGGGGCGTTAGCTTTTAATATCATGATGCGCGCCGCCGCGGGCGAGTATGAGGGGGAACCTTTAATCATTTGCTCGAGCCTATTAACCAATTGACTGAATAACGGGCATGGGGAGGGTTTAGCGATGTGGTGGTTGGGGGGGAGGGGGGCCTTTATATTAATTTGTGACTTGTAAACTTTCACTGGGCATGTGGCATATAAAAATACCCTCCAAATTTAAAAGCTGACAGTCTGCCACTTTTTAAACGTCCATCAAGGTCAATTGATCATCGATTCAAATCCAAAGAGTTCTGGAGATCACAGCAGCCTAAAATACTCAAAAAGTGTCATTCGTATTATCCCACGAATACTTTTGGAGTCTCACTGAAAGTTGGTCTAAAATTATCGTAATAAGGACGCTCACACATTAGCACCTTCATTTTCCTCTGTATTAAATTTCCAACTCCGGACCCCTCTCCTCCCGCTGCTCATCCCACCATATTTCTCTTTCTACTCAGGTGCAGGCATCTCAGATTTACATTCAGAAAGTGCCATGGTGAGACTGAAATATCAGACTGCTAGCTATTATCATCCAACATCCATCTCCATCCCGTCCTCTTCTCCTCCTGCTTCTCTGTCTCCCCATCTCCTCCTCATTCCACGCCCGTCTCCTCCCTCTTCTCTTCATCTCCTCCTCTATCGGGCATCCTCATCGGGGGCTCACACGGCGCCGTTGCTCCTCCTCAATTCGCAGGCGTCAAAATCATTCTACTACACTCATTCCTCCTCATGCGTTCTCTTTCGATACTCGCTCTGCAGTCTCCTTCACCCCTTCTCCTCGCTAACATCTCCAACCCCGTCTCAGCTCCTTCCATTCTGCCGCTCGCTCTACTCATTTTCTTCTCCCCATTCTCTCTCTTTCACGCCTTCCTTTCTTACTCTACCCCATCATCCTCCTCAGTTGCTCCCGCCCCTTCTCCCGCCTCTCTTCTCTTCTCCCTCCATCTCTCTACCTTCTTTATCTTCTTGCTCCCCATCGCGCCTCGCGTGCAATCGGGCTCCACACCCTTCATCCTCACTGCATCGCCTCCTCATCGTCCCCTCTTCTCTTCGCTCCCCTCCTCTTCTTCTCCCATGCTCCTCCTCATCTCCACCCCTTCTCCGTCCTCATCGCGGCTCCGTGTCATCATCCTCCTCTTCTTCTCCTCTCCCCATCTCCTCCTCATTCCTCCACCCTTCTCCTCCTCATCGCTACGATACTCATCTTCTCTTCAGATTCCAGTCATCTTCCTCCTCCTTCAGTCGCTCCCATCTTGTCTCCCATCGCCTCGCCTTTCTTCTCCTCTCATTCTCTCCTCTACGTCTCCCTCTCCCTCTCCCCACATACATCTTATCCCTCCCTCTCCTTCCTTATATCTCCGTAATATTTGCAGACGGTGCAGGTTTTCCCAGCATGCGTGTCTTCTGTGTTAGCAATACCCTAACAACCAGGGTCTTAATGTGATCCATATTGCTCTGTAATATTCCACATCTCACAATAAACACTAGCAATCACATATTTACACCCAGCTTATTTTGCAATTCTGCAGAGGGCTTTAGTGGTGGGGCGGACGGCAGACACAGCTTTAGATGCTGATTAAGTCACTAGGCTAGATAACAAAAGTCACAAACTACAAGACACCCCTTCTCTTCACACAAACTTTCTCTTTGTGAGAGTGTCAGCAATAAGCTCACTTGCTGAAAACACAAAGTAATGCATTTTTTTCAAGTGCTCTTTTGCCACATGATTGCTTTGTCCCAAATTAGTGGGTTTCTACTGTTTTTACATCTTCCAAAAGATGTGCATGCTTTGTCATCACAGTAACTTAAGGGCTGGCAATCTAACACAAACACACACGCTCATACACACAAAGTCTCTTTGATTTGGTTTATTGCTCTGCTTTGTGTGTGCATCATAAAAACACAAGTGTAACAATTGAATAAGAAAAGGATCMAGCCATTATGATGCATGGAGGTCTTTGATCTGAATAATGTAATAATTGGTATTTTGATGAGGGAATGTTCTGCTATCTGTAGGGTTCTGGAAGCACTTTGATTAAACACCTGTTTTGTTTAGGAACATTCTAATCTAAACTGCTTAGTGTTTTCTATTCTCACAATAGTTTAGCCAGGAAATAAAATGAACGAAGAAATGAACAATGTGTTCTCCTCCTTCCTTGCTCTCTTTGGGTTACACGATCTCACTTTATTCCCTTCCCTGATTTAGTGCCACTGCAGCTCAACACCTGCATGCTTATAAGGCCCTCCCCCGCTCCCCTTTCGGAAAAGCTGACCACGACTCCATTTTGTTGCTTCCAGCCTACAGACAGAAACTAAAACAAGAAGCTCCCGCGCTCAGGTCTGTTCAACGCTGGTCCGACCAATCTGATTCCACGCTTCAAGACTGCTTCGATCACGTGGATTGGGATATGTTCCGCATTGCGTCCAACAACAACATTGACGAAWACGCTGATTCGGTGAGCGAGTTCATTAGAAAGTGCATTGGCGACGTCGTACCCACAACAACTATTAAAACATTCCCAAACCAGAAACAGTGGATTGATGGCAGCATTTGCGCGAAACTGAAAGCGCGAACCACTGCTTTTAACCAGGGCAAGGTGACCGGAAACATGACCGAATACAAACAGTGTAGCTATTCCCTCCGCAAGGCAATCAAACAAGCTAAGCGTCAGTATAGAGACAAAGCAGAGTTGCAACTCAAYGGCTCAGACACAAGAGGTATGTGGCAGGGTCTACAGTCAATCACGGATTACAAAAAGAAAACCAGCCCCGTTGCGGACCAGGATGTCTTGCTCCCAGACAGACTAAATAACTTCTTTGCTCGCTTTGAGGACAATACAGTGCCACTGACACGGCCCGCTACCAAAACCTTCCTTCACTGCAGCCGACGTGAGTAAAACAT
>NW_019942918.1:313115-316009 GCF_002910315.2 Salvelinus sp. IW2-2015 | reverse complement strand
ATTTGATTTGATTTGATTGTGGGACACATTAGGCCTTAGAACGTGTTATATAGTGTTTTGTATAAATGTATTCTCTTCATGTGTCCTCTCCTCTCTCCTGAACCACAGAGGAGCTCCTGGAACAATGTAATAGACGAGTCACATGACCCAGAAGGAGCTCAGGAGTCATGCAGCCCCAGACTGTCAGTGGACCAGAGTCTGACAGGGAATAAACCTTGTCAACAAATTGTGTTATTGTTTTAATTCATGCAGCCTTATTCAATTTACAGGGAGATGATACCTTCACCTGGAAACAGAGGGACAAATGAATTAGCGAAAGACAGCAAAAGAGGAGAGGCTACGGGCGGTGGTAGGCGGACGGACACCTCATCCCTCCATCTCTCTGTCTCCTCGGTAGAGGTGTAACTAAATTAAAAGGGCCTATCATCTCCCAGGACAGTGTGTTGCGCTGCAGAGTTGGTCAGGCTTGTCTATAGTCTCACATCTTAATGTAATCAGGCTCTGTGTTGATTGAGTTGGGCTGGGCCGCACGGATTCATCTGTCCTTCCCTGCCATGCACTGACTAACAATACTCAGAGTGAGAGGGGGGAAGATGAAGGTACTCACTCATCTTGATTCGTAAGATGTGAAACATAGAATAAAGTATTCATAGAACTTTTAACTCTATCCTAAAGTCTATTTCTAATTTCCACTTTGCTACAGTATAATGAAAGCCATGTAAGATCACTCAACTTTCAATTTCCCCTTTTAGCGTTTCAAAAGATATTCGCTTCTTGATCTCAGCATGACCAAGAGCAATGTGCAATTTAGAGCTAGTTGACCGTGGTAAAATCTGGACAGGAATTTCACAGCATAATGTAAATCTTACCCTGCCACAGAACAGATTTTCCCAACCATAATCTAACCGAAAGAACACACTCAATGAAAACCCGGCCAAACTGAGCAATCGGGGGAGAAGGACCTTGATCAGGGAGGTGACCAAGAACCCGATGGACACTCTGAAAGAGCTCCAGAGTTCCTCTGTGGAGATGGGAGAAACTTCCAGAAGGACAACCATCTCTGCAGCACTCCATCAACCAGGCCTTTATGGTAGAGTGGCCAGACGGAAGCCACTCCACAGTAAAAGGCACATGGCAGCCTGCTTGGAGATTGCCAAAAGGCACCTAAAGTGCTCTCAGACCATGAGAAACACAATTCTCTGGTCTGATGAAACAAAGATCGAGCTCTTTGGCCTGAATGCCAAGAATCACGTCTGGAGGAAACCTGTCACCATCCCTATGGTGAAGCATGGTTTTTCAGCGGCAGGGACTGGGAGACTAGTCACGATCGAGGGAAAGATGAACGGAGCAAAGTACAGAGAGATCCTTGATGAAAACCTGCACCAGAGCGCTCAGGACCTTAAACTGGGGTGAAGGTTCACCTTCCAACAGGACAACGACCCTAAGCACACAGCCAAGACAACGCAGGAGTAGCTTCGTGACAAGTCTCTGAATGTCCTTGAGTGGCCTAGCCAGAGCCCGGACTTGAACCCGATCGAACATCTCTGAAGAGACCTGAAAAATAGCTGTGCCGCAATGCTCCCCATCCAACCTGACAGAGCTTGAGAGGATCTGCAGAGAATAATAAACTCCCCAAATACAGGTGTGCCAAGCTTGTAACGTTATACCCAAGAAGACTCGATGCTGTAATTGCTGCCAAAGGTGCATCAGCAAAGTACTGAGTTAAGGGTCTGAATATTTTGGATTTTATTTTAAATTAGCAAAAATGTCTAAACCTGTTTTTGCTTTGTCTTTATGGGGTATTGTGTGTATATTGATGAGGGAAAAAACGATTTAATCCATTTTAGAATAAGGCTGTAACGTGACAAAATGTGGAAAAAGGCAAGCGGTCTGAATACTTTCCGAAGGCACTGTAATAGAGAACCAAATGTGATGTTTTTCATTTTCAGTGTTATCAGAGGGTCTGTATTCAGATAAAACCTTCTTTATCACAACAGATACACAGGAGACAGGGTCAGTTAGATACACATACACACACTGCTGTTTCTGCTGACACAGCACCCTGAATAGAATCTACTGGTGACCTGAAACTATCCATTCACTTCCCACCAAAATCCCTGTCTTAGAGGAAAGTGTGTGTGTGTATCCATATTTATGTGTGTGTCTCTCTTTCTCGCTCTCTCTCACACACACACTCTCTCTCTGTGTGTGTGTGTGTGCGTGTGTACGTGCATGAGTCCATTCCGTGACTTCCGTTCCAAATCTCTGTGCCTGTACTCTGTGGCCTTAGCTGTGTCTGTTAGTGCTGAGCAAGCATTCCCTAGTCCTCTCAGGGATATCAGTGTCTAACAGTAGATTATAGTAGCAGCTCTACACACCCAGTGGGATCATGCTGAGTAGAAKTTACTGTACACACACACAGACACACACAGCTGTGGAAACAAACAGCCTTATTAATGAGAGAAAATAAATGTAATATACACAAAACATTAGGAAAACCTGTATTTTCCATGACATAGACTGACCAGGTGAATCCAGGTGAAACCTATGATCCCTTATTGAKGTCATCAGTGCAGATGAAGGGGAGGAAACAGGTTAAAGATGGGTTTTTAAGCCTTGAGAACTGAGGCTGTTCTGAGTGCTAAAGGGGGTGCAACTCAAAATTAGGAAGGTGTTCCTAATGTTTTGTACACTCAGTGCATATTGAAACGTAATCTGAGTAATATAAGAAATACAAAGCTGATGAAACTATAAAGTTAACAAGAGCATGATACATATTGCTTGTTGAAACAGATATTGTGTCATTGTGGTCCCGTGTGGCTCAGTTGGTAGAGCATGGCGCTTGCAACGCCAGGGTTGTGGGTTCATTCCCCACGGGGGGACCAGGATGAATA
>NW_019942918.1:310017-310686 GCF_002910315.2 Salvelinus sp. IW2-2015 | reverse complement strand
AATCGGTAATATGCTCCCAGCCTAGCTTTGGATTACAAAACTAGTTTGTGGAAGAGGGAAAGGGCACAAAGGTAAACCTCTCACATATAAACACACACAATGAAACACACACATACATGAACACCAGGAAAACACTGAATCCTCAGACGTGTGTGTGTGTGTATGTGTGCACTGTAGCTACATTTAGGCCCTGGCTGCCACAACATCACTTAACAACAAAACGTTTTATAGTGGTGCTTCACACTCCATTAAAACCCTGATTCTGCTCTAAAAATATGAGTCTCTCTGACGGCCATAACAGATTAACAGTCTGTATAGTCCTTACTGAACGGCTCTCATCTCCTCACAGGGTGACTGCAGGGTCACTGGAATACAGAAGCTAATATGGTGTTAACACATTAAAACACTGCTTTGTCGTCATGCTGTAACAATACCACATCAACCCCCGGCTGTGGATCATACACATTTTTAAACAGATTTAGTAGATACCAAATGGTGTTAAAGGTACATGCACACCTGAACTCACAACCGATTACAAGCAGATACAGAGCTGCTATGTTAAAATAATACCTCAATGTCCTTTTCACAGCAGTAAATCATGCATCATGCTATGTCCTTTTCACAGCAGTAAATCATGCATCATGCTATGTCCTTTTCACAGCAGTAAAT